>NW_022990591.1:0-135000 GCF_902827175.1 Gymnodraco acuticeps | reverse complement strand
TGGCAATCATTTTTTCCAAAAGAAATTGTATTTTTAAATCTACTCTTCAAACACCTAAAATTAAGATTACTCCTTGATTGACTTTTAAAAATATGTATTTTAACCAGAAGAATAGTTGTATTTATTAACTGTGCGTCTTGTGTCTTCATCTAAAAGCCCAAATACAATATTAAAGGGTGTAAATGTAAATTCAATATTTGCCGCCAAATAATTTGCAAAACATGATTTTTGTGGAAAGATTTTCATTATTAAGATTTTTTTTTTTTTTTAAACCTCTTTTCCTCTCTCTTTCTTGATCCTCCTTAGCAACGGTCATTACAGTCCTTGACAGCCAGTGGCGGCGCCAGGGTATGGCTGGGGTAGGCTACAGCCATACCAAGAAATGGCTTAGACCCACCATGAAAAATGATGTTAAAGTAAGCAAATTAAATTAAATAATAAGCAAAATGTTGAGAACACGGATTGCGAAAATATACGGGTCGTGTCCACAACACACAAACTGATCCTGCTGTTACAACAAGTGCACGTTTCTGATGCAATATGGTTGAGACCATTCGGGGTTATGCTCGAGGGGTGCAAGGAATAGTCTAAGTAGTGGGGGAGTTTTATACACTAAAGGTGTGGAAATTCTCTGGCGTTATGATATCAGCGCAGCCGCGGTCAGATCAAAATGCCTCCGAATGCAATTTGAATAGAGTCAGACCTACAGCCAATCAGAGCAACGAAACGTTGGGTCTGCGTCATGCCTTACTGATGAGATCAGTCGGAACCACCATTCAGTATCCCCATTGGTCACGTTCACAGTGATCCCTTTTTATTTACTACAAGACAAATGTGCCATTTTATTTCATACAGTTACATTTTGATTGAGACAGGGAAATAATCTAAACCTCACGCGTGGCGTTTCACTGTCAAGGGGGGCGATATAGCGTGTATGTAATTACATTGCAAATACTGACTTGAGCCCCACCACTGTATGGGTTAGCCCTACCATACAGAAATACGCTAGCGCTGCCACTGTTGACAGCGGTTAGCTCCCCTCACAGCATTCAAACCATACAAAATATAGAGAAACCTCTCTTGGTAGGTCTGCTTCCGTCTGGGGGTCTGTGTAGTGGGGGTCTGTGTAGTGGTTCCTTTGTTCCGTAGCTCCACCTCCACAGGGAAATGGTCACTGACGGCACGCGTCTGAGAGAATAGACAAAAAAAACACTTTAGAAAGTTTCCCCTTGTGGACCAATTTGTTAATTGATACATACATAGTGTTATGGAAATCATTATCATAGACGCCAAGATGTGACACCCAGGACAAACCTTGATGTCTGTTTACCTCCTTTAAGGACACAGGCTGTTTCAGCCAATAATGTTATTGTTCCCATTCTGTGACCGGTCAATACTGGGTCACAGATGGTCTGTATTGTGGGTACACTGGGACACTTCCTTCTCTGTTGTCTGAGGACTCCAGGGCATGACATATCCAAGGCCATAAGTGGCGGAAGCTGGTAACTTAGTGTGCCCAAACTATCTAAAGCTATCTTATCAAAACATGTTGATGACTCTCTGTGGAACCAGTTAAATGGGCTGGCAAGAGAGAGGCTCTCCAGAATTGACGTGGCAACTCTACCGTGAAGTCAGAACCTCTGGCTCTTGGACTTGTGATGTGAATCCTCCGGCCGTAACTCCAAATAAACCATCAGTGTTTGACATCAAAGCTACTGCTCCTACCGTGTCTCCTTCCTGAGTCGGTGACTCCCCACTGCATAGCTACACAGAAGTTTCCTCTACACATAGCTCAGTTAAACATATAACAGCTGGTTTCTTTGCACAAGGTGGAAAGGAAGCTAATAGCTAACTAGAAAATGCATTTCCTGCTGAAAATGCGTGTGAATTCTGTGTACATTTGTTGCAGAATTTGTGTGTACTTTCGGGTCAATAATGTGGCCTTTTTGGCAGATTAACTAAAGGTATGCTGCTCTGAGGAAAAGATCATGCTGAAATTACAATGGGCCTTAATGGAGACATGTTGAAAGTGTCACTTCATGCCCTCAAGAGGCATTTTGTTAAAAATGTTCGCTTAATTTCTTTTATTTTTCAACGTAGGAGAGGTTTTCCTACGTTTTTCATGAAAAATTATGTCCAAGGAGTGTAGTGTAATCTATCCATCATAAATCCATCGATTAGATTTATGATTCGAAAATTATAAAAGTAGGGTAGACATGTGGATATTATCCGGCTGAACAAAACGTGATCCGTCTCTTACATTGAGCTATTTTCCAAAATCCTATGGAGAAATATCGAGGGAACCGGAAGGAGTTTACTTCCGGGTTTTAGGACACGTCACTGTGGCACTCGTGTTAAAATCTGAAGAAGGCCTCTTTACCAAGCTCCAAACTAAGTTAAATATCTCAAAAATTGTAAAAGATATGAAAAATCTGAAGAACAAGTTTTATAGCTGAATGTCTTGTGATCATTTTAAAGTTGGAATGAAGTCTCCAGCTGAAAGTATGTGGAAGGAGTAGCATTTGGCGCAAGGTGTAGATAAAAGAGTTTAAAAAGCTGAATATGTTATTAGTTGAATTAAGTGTGCTGCTGAACCTGGCGGAGAAATGCAGAAAAGTGAAATGTTAAACTGGAAGAGTAGGAAAAATAGTGAAGAAGCTTAATATTTAGAAGAAAATGTTTTAAAAGGTATAAACAACAAAATGTATAGCCTCAATGTTCTGAAATAGTTGATTGATTTAATAGTTAATAGGCATTCCTCTGACCTCCTACACACGGTCATAATGAGCCCACGAGCGCCGTTCTAACGCCTCGTGTGGACAGCACTGCACACGCCTCCACTCATCCCCTGAGCGTGTACGCGCTGCATGATGAGAGCCAGAGTGAGACGCAGCATGTGGAGGCCCCCCGCAGCCCTTTCGGTCCAGGCCCACTGTTGAGGCTAAGCCAACACTTTAAGCCTCTGAGGATCCGCTTTGTTTGTAATTGACGCTCACAAAGTTTGCTGCCGAATAAAGGTCAGAAACAAAGTTTCCAGTTCGAAACAGTCCATTTAATTCCCTTCACGATATTTACGGTTTACACAATACCTTTTGCTTGTTTGTAATCCCGTGTTTGTGTGTGTCGTCCGTGTGTGTGTATTCTCCGTGTGTCGTCCGTGTGTGTGTGTTCTCCGTGTGTCATCCGTGTGTGGTCAAAAACGGTATGGCCTTCCGGCGGAACCTCGAACCAACAAACATAGGTTCCTACCTTTACTGTATACCCAGTGTTAATTGGCTCCTACACCCACCTTGGGTTTCCTCACGGGCAGCGGCGGCGAAGGCTCTGACGTGGCTCGTCACAGCACGTCACAGCACATCACGAGCATGTCCGCTCTCAGAGTGTTTCTCAGAGTGGCAGCACGTGTGTCTGATGGACAGATGATGAGCAGGCTGATCAGCAGAGGGTACACCCTGCAGTTCGCCTCTCCCCCCCCCCCCACAGTTCAATGGGATACAGGAAACACTCCTGTCCTCCCAGAAGCTATGTCTTGCGCTCCAATCCGAGCCGCTGGAACTCCTGTTGAAAGAGGATATTTCCAGGTTTCCTCAAAGGGAGAAAAATCAGGGGTTTTTACTCCCGTTATTTTTCTAATCTCGAAAAAGACTGGGGCAATGAGACATCCTCGATCTGTCAGTATTCCACATGCTGACGATCAAACAGGTGCTGGAATGTGTTCACCAGGACGACTGGTCCACTTCCACCTGAAGGATGCATACTTCCACCCATCATCCCGAAACACAGGAAATTCCTGTGTTTCTCATTTCAGGGAATATCAGACCAGACAATCGTCTGCCGTTCAGATATTTCCTGGCTCCTCGCACTTTTTCAAAGTGTGTAGAGGCGGCTGAAGCCACTACACAGAGGAGAGATGAGAGTGTGGTTTTATCTGGACGACCTGCTATTTGCGGGCTCGCTCCAGGGAGGAAGTTGCTTACAGACGTATCGCATCTGTCAAGCCTGTGTTTTTTCATACATTGGAAGAAGATCTGTCCTCTTCCCTCCCAGACAATCATTTATCTGGGAGTGGAATTAAACTCAGCCAGCATGAGTGCTCGGCTCTCGCGGCTCTCGCGGTTCTCTGACAGCTGGAGAAACTGACAGCTCTCCTCCGGCGTGTCACATCCCGCAGCGTGGTGACAGCCCTCTCCGTGCTACAGCTGCTCAGCATGACATCAGCTGGTCGCGTGGTGATCCCCCTGGGTCTCCCCCACAGGAGGCTGCTGTTCTGGGCGCACACACACATTGCTCTCCATCAGAGCAATGTATATTCCCGGCGAATTGAACAGAGGGGCACGCAGAGCGCAGGATCACCCCCTTCTGGGGGGTAGACGCGTTTGCACATCGGCCGTGGCCCAGGGTGCTGTTATACGGTTTTCCCACCAGTTCCGCTGACCCCTCGGTTCCCGGACCGAGTGCGGGAGAAGCGGCTATCAGCGGTCCTGATAGCCCCGGAGTGCGCGGGAGCGTCCTGGTTTCCATGCCTACAGCGTACGCTGTCAGGCAGACCGTAGGAAATTCCGTGGCGCAGGGACGCTCTCTCTCAGGTGGAGGGAGCGATCAGAAGCCACCCAGCCGTTTTATGCGAGGAGTATGGAGACTCAGACCTGTGTCACGCACACTGGCGCCTCAGTGGGATTTGGCTTTGGTGTTACGCGCACTAAAGCAAAGCCCCATTTGAACCTGATCAGGTTCCCCTTAAACTGTTATCAGCCAAAGTAGTACTGCTTTTGGCTCTATCAGAGAAAAGGGTGAGTGATTTGTCTGCTCTCTCTGTGGCTCCGTCATGCCTCCGGATCCAAGGAGATGGCAGTTCAGCTGTTTTACGCCCTAACCCGGCGCCGTTCCCAGCGCCTGTTTGTGCACTATAGAGAGCGCTCATTCGGGCAGCCTCTGTCTGCACAACGGCTGTCACACTGGCTGTGTGAGGCTGTGTCACCTCTGGGGTGGAGCCCCCGGAGAACATCAGTGCGCACTCCACCAGAGGAATGTCCTCCTCCACGGCATTGCACGGAGGAATGTCAGTGGAAGACATTTTCACTGCTGCATCCTGGTCTTCCCCCTGTTCATTTATTCAATTGTATTTGAGGGATGTCTCCCTTTCCTCTCTGACACACCCTGGACTGGGTGTCCTGTCAGAGTGAGTGACGTCAGGGATCCAGCTGGGCGCTCTCCTGCCTGTCTGCACGCTGAGAGATGCTGTTCCCCCTCTTTTTGTCACTGGGCAAAGTGTGACCTTCGTCTCTACTTTCTCCCAGTGGCCGGTATGTATTGTTCCCAGCCTTCGTCCCCTCATGGAAAATATTCATGTTATGCTATATTCCAGGGACGGTGATGCGCCATTACGCATGGCGCAATAGGCATGGGTTATTATCTGAGCAGGTGTGTCTGTGCTTCTAGTGCCGGGCGGACCCAGTGGGGCGCAGACTACATCATGCTTCGCCCTTAACCCAATAGCGATAGCCTTAGAGGGCGAAGCCATATACGAAATAGAACTGAAGTTACCTACTGTAACCCCAGCTTCTATGAGTATTGGCGCAGCCCTCTAAGTGCTGGGCCCCACTGGCTCTACGAATAGCTGAAGAAAAGTTATTTTCTATGGGAGCAGATTGTCGGGCCTCCTTCCTATTTATACTGGAAGGGAGTCCGAGGGTGGGGCCCACCTTGCGGGTGGAACTTGGCGACCGCCAGCATGTCAGGGTTTAGCCGTCGGGCCCTAGCATAGACTGGGGGGCCTCTAGTGTCAATGTGGTGCTCGACCCCGTGTTTGGTAGTGGTGACGGAAAAGGTGGGCTGCGTCAAGCTGGGAAACTCACTGAGAAGGCATTGATATTTGTCACCCAGTGACAGTGAGCTGGAGAGACCGCCGTTTGATCCCTCGCCACGGACACATGCGAACGAGGCAAACTGCTCTTGACCACCACCACACCTTCAGACATTTAAGTACAATGACACTGCAATAAACCTAGTGGGGTACTTGGAAGTTGTTGTTACCTGAACCGGGGTAAGACCATATTTATTCTTGAAGTTAAAGACGTCAGCGCTGCATGGCACAACTCCATTGTTCATTTCAGTGGTGACTACAATTCTGCAGGAACAGGAAGAGAGGCGTGATTAAGAGTGTGTGTGTGCATGCAAGTTTCTTTATGATTATCTGTGTGTGTCCACCTGTCGTAAGCCTTTTGAGACCCCGACACTGCAGTTTGAACATCGTGATCGATCAGCCAGTGGAAGTTGTTGTCGGTGAAGAGGGGGATATTCCGGAAGTCATCCCTTCTTACATACGTGCCGGCCGCGTTGAAGTCTCCGAGCACCATGATGTTCTGTAGGCAGAGGGAAATAGCTCAAACTAATTCTTGTAGAACTAGATCAGAATAATGTCATGGTAATGGGAAATCTAAAAAACACAAATGTAAACGCCCCCTATCTAAATGTTGCTCTTTGTCGGGGAAATCCACTCATTTTACACATAAGCGTCTGTACTACTCCCGCTACCTGTATGGAAGCCCACTTCTGCTAATGTTGTGAATACAAAAGATTCTTTAAGTTGTTATAATTATAAATGTTTGCCAAATAATGAATCAGTATCTTACAATTATGCCTTTTAAATGTTTTTGATACCATGTGATTTTTGAGAACGTTTCTCATTGTGTAGTATTTTTTTACATTTGGTTTGACAATTTATTTAAAATGACTTACGGGATATTTTCTTGTGTTTTTATCACATTGGCAGATATGGGCTTCCATAGTAATATGTGTTTTACTACTTTTACTAACAGTTCAGCTAAAGAACAGTTTGGTGTGTCTACGGTGTAGAGTTTTACATTGTTATGCCAAAGGCTTTTGGCCTCGTTCACCACGTTAACAAGAGACTGCAGTTCTCCTACAGTGGACTTCTTATATTGTCGAGCAGCTTCTGCAGCAGTTCTTGGAGAGGTGTGAATGGGGATCAGAACAAATTCCTCCACATCTGGAGACCAGGAGAGAGAGAGGAGTGAATGAAGAGAGACAATGAAAACAGAAGAAATACCACTAAAGTAAGTAAGGCCCCGTCCACACGGAGACGATATCAGTTGTATCCACTAAAGTTCTTTATCGTATAGATGGTTCGTCCACACGAAGCCGAAACGGAGCCTCGGCTTCGGAGCCCGAAAACAATACACTTTGATAACGGCTCCCAAAGTGGGTAAGTCTGGAGAAGAAACGCTTGCGGCTCCGTGTGTACGCCCTATACTGATAACGATGACGCCATAGCCCCGCCTCTCCCCACCTCTCCTGCGTCATTGCTGATGAGTTTCGCCAACAACAACAATGGCGGATCTCAGGGTTGCGTTCGTGCTCGAGACGCTACTGACCATGATACAGATGTTAGTGCAAAATCTACAGCTCCTCCACCACAACCATCAGCAACAAGTGGACATGGAGAACTACATGAACTACATGTTGCTAAATCCACCGCAGGGAATAACCAGAAGGGCAACCAGGCAACCATGGCAATCATGCTCGGGGGGTCTTATTCGCTGCTTTTGGTGTATTTTGAGTACAGCGCCACTTACAGGCCCTGCATATGTACTACAGCGTCTCCAGCGGGTCGAGCGGTTTCGTTTAGACGGACATATTTATTGAGGATGCGTCCCCAGCTGACCCAGAAAGCGACGCAGGTTCTGGTCCAGGCTCTCGTTATCTCACGCCTAGACTACTGCAACTCCCTCCTGGCTGGTCTACCTGCATGTGCCATCCGACCTCTGCAGCTCATCCAGAATGCAGCGTCTCGTCTGGTCTTCAATCTTCCTAAATGTTCCCACACCACTCCGCTCCTCCGCTCCCTTCACTGGCTTCCGGTAACTGCTAGAATCCACTTCAAGACACTGGTACTTGCGTACCATGCTGCGAATGGATCTGAACCTTCCTACATCCAGGACATGGTTAAACCGTACACCCCAGCGCGTGCACTACGCTCTGCATCAGCCAAACGGCTCGCTGCACCCTCGCTGCGAAGGGGACCCAAGTTCCCATCAGCAAAAACACGTGGGTTTGTTATCCTGGCTCCAAGATGGTGGAATGAGCTCCCCATTGACATCAGGACAGCAGATAGCTTGCACACCTTCCAGACTGAAAACTCATCTCTTTCGACTCCACTTCGAGCGATAGAACTATTAACAAAGCACTTATATACTAATAAAGGGCTGGCTTATCTAAAGCCAGTTGAGTAGCACTTGAAATGTTTTTGCTCTATGAAACCTGATGTACTTATATGATTATGTTTTCTTCAAGTTTGTATTTTGTTGGTCGAACGCACTTATTGTAAGTCGCTTTGGATAAAAGCGTCAGCTAAATGCAATGTGATGTAATGTAATGTAATGTTGAGCCGATTCCGTGTGGATGGAAGACTTTTTTGAAACCGACTTTCGGTCCGTTTTCGTTTTCGGGCTCCGTTTCTTAACCGTGTGGACGACATCTACTTAATTGTATTCAACCGGTAATACAAAATTCAGGATCTCCTCTCACACAAGTCTGGTGCTTAGTTCTCTAGAATAGTTGAGATAATCTACATTTCCAGTGAAAGAACAGAGTCTCTCCTCTAATACCGGTCTGTGTGGAGGAAAACTTGACGACGAAGGGCGGTCTTTCGAAGACCTGGATCTCACTCCAACGCTGGGAGTGGGCTAGTTTGAAGAAGTATCTGTATGGGAAGTATTGGAAGCTGCCTTTCACGGACACCGTCTGAACCCTGCAGGGGAAGGATGGAATTCTTATTTTGAAGACGTTTCCAAACTCCTGGAGCATTTTCTATGCTTTAAACACTCTTTTTCAAACACATATTTTATTTTTTGTTTCTGCTCACTGATGTTTGAAAGCAAACCATACAAAAGATAATTTGACTCTTGGTGTTTTGTTTTTGCCCTTTTGTGTTTTACCTGTAGAGGAAGAGGTATCTCTCCTTATAGCTGCCGGGACCCAGGGGCTCACTGGAGATGTATGCGAACTGAGGAGAACCGCTGGGGAGACACACAGTAAACACAGACACACTAACACACACACTAACACACACACACACACACACACACACACACACACACACACACACACACACACACACACACACACACACACACACACACACACACACACACACACACACACACACACACACACACACACACACACACACACACACACACACACACACACACACACACACACACACACAAAGGAAATATATGAATTGATTATAGTATGAAGTGTGTCTGTATTAGGTCTATAGAATACTTTTTGTAGGCCAGGACTTCTCCACAACACTTCATTCAGATATTTTCACGTGTTTTGCCAAATGACTGATTGCTGAGATTTGGATATTGCAGCAGTCAAGATAACATTTAGATGAATGAAGCAGCCCTCACAGTCTGCGCGTCTGTGTGTTAGAATACTGTGTCTGCTCTTCATAAGTCTTACTTGTTAACAAGATCCATGAGTCTTTTGGTTACTTTCCCATCTGGGTCGAGGACCTCCTGGATCAGAATGATGTCATAGCGAAGGACAATCTGAAGAAAAAACAATCAGATTGAAGTTATTGAAGCAGTGACGTCATATTTAATGAATGGGCAACTTTAGAAGATGATGTTGTTAAAACAAAGTGCTGTACCAGCAAAACCTATTTTTTTTCCTGTCAGTTTAATTAATCAATTGGTGTTAATTGTTGTTCTAGGTTAGGGGAAGACTACTAATTCTACACATTAACGTTCATAGACAGTTCTACTAACTAAAAGAGCTGTAAAACATATGTCAACAAATATGACCTTTAAGTCATTAGTGTTAGAAACATGGGCAAAACAAATCACTTTTTAAAAATGTAATTGGTGTTTTAGTTTACTAAATTAGTATGTTGAGATATTAGGTCAGTATTTTCCGTCATTACTTGCCAAGATACAGTCAAGACAACAAGACAAACTCATATTCAATTCCAAATTCAGTTTCAGACCTCTTTGATGGTATCCATGACATCCTTATTTCTTGATTTCTTGTCCCCAAATTGTTGGATGTTGAAGGCTCCAATCCGCAGACAGGAGGTCACATGCAGCAGGGCCAAGAAGAGACCCAGAGCACAAAGCAGACGCATCCTGGGACTAACAGGTCAGAGGCATATAGTTAGAAATACTTATAATCACTGTTGAAGCAGTTATAAATCTAAATCTTGACTGTAGGACAGATGGACAGTTAGCATGTAGCCTAATAGTTATAGCCTACTGTGATCCACCTGATCCTGAACGCAGTCTTTTCCCGCTGTTGGAGCATTTACTCAGGCAATGTCCTGAAGTACATTTCTACCCCACTACATCCAAAAGCCAGTATTGTTCTATTTCCTCCACGACATTTATCCACCTGCTTTTTACATCTGAAAGTATTTGTTAGAGCCATTTTCATTTCATTACTATGGTCTGAATGTTAGGCTTAACAATAATATAAGGATTCAACTCTTAATCATTTATTTTTGTGAGTCACACTATGGTTTAAAATATATTAATTTAAGGCGGTAAAGTGTTACTCTGAAGCGAGGAAATGTGTCTTCCTGTTTCTATGCCGTCTGGACCAATGAATAAAGCTCCTCTGATTCAACAACGACCTCCGCTACATTTCTTTGGAAACAAAGAGAGATGCGTCAAAACCCACAACCCGACAGAGAGGGCTATTACATGTAGACACGGATTAAAACGCCACCACAGCATTCATGCTTTCCTCCAGGTGAGTTCCCCATGAACTCTAAAGTGATGCGACATTACTGTCTTTCTAATGTCTCTGCAGCACTTACAATAGTCTGTCTTATTTACAGCTGATCTTCAGTACCTGCATGATTACATTTGTTCTTAACGTGTGTCTTCATTGTTGATTTCACCTGTTGTATTTAGACACAATGCACTTCTACACAAAGACAGACAGATTTAACATCAGCAAGATACTATGCATCCCTGTTTCCCCCTCCACACAGGCACGCAACCGTGGCGTTATATTTGACCCCACCCTTTCCCTCGAGCCCCAAATCCGTCAAGTTGTAAAAACCCAGGGTTGCCAACTCTCACGCATCTGGCGTGTGACACACACTTTCACTCTCAATCTCACGCTCTCACGCTGCCCAAACTATTCTCACGCCAAAAACAAGAATACCGAAGACTAGAAACGGTTTTGAAAACTGTTTTGACGTATCTTCTCAATAGAACATCTTTGATAATGTCTTCTGGCCAATCAGAATCAAGATAACGGCGTGGTGTTGTTGCAGGAAGTCCCCACGGAGAATACTTTTGCTGTAGTAGCCTATATCTCCATACATCGATACAACATTACGTGTTGATAGAAATCAACACGTAATGAAATGAGACCCCACGGTTTGATGATTGATAGGTGTGTGGGCTGTCTTTCATTTTGACACACAGAACAATGGGGGCTATCCACCCTTATCCACAATGTAAAGTCATTCACAGCCTCTTCCCTGTTCTCTCTGTGAGGAGCAGCAGGTTCAGCTTTCAGAACAAAGTAACACAAAACTAAAATGGCATTCATTTTTAAAAAATATGTAGTAATAGATTTATTTCTTTTTCTTCTCAAGAGAGTACCAGAATGTGTATTTTATGTTAGTATTTCAAAAAATCTCCAGGGGGAGTATCCCCCCGGACCCCCCTGCAGGGGTTGGGTTTTCAGCATGTCAACTCTTTCACCTGTGGGGAAGTTGCAGGATTGGCTCCAGGTCGCCCTTTTTATTTACTACAAGACAAATGTGCCTTTTTATTTCATACAGTTCCATTTGGATTGAGACAGGGAAATAATCTAAACCTCACGCGTGTCGTTTCACTGTCAAGGGGAGCGTGTATGTAATTACATTGCAAATACTGACTTGAGCCCCACCACTGCATGGGTATATGCTATATAAATATAATTTATTATTATTATTACTATAATTTCTATAAAAAAGCTGTCGTGAGTTCATTCAGTGAAGGAGCGTTCTCATACTGTTAGCTGTGGACAGCAGGTACTGAATACACACATGTATTCATTAGTTTATCTTATTGACTGACCACGCTTTGCCCATTCTGTCTGGACTGTTTATATTTATTTATATGTTGATGCTAATACTTTTCTACTTTAACTTGAGTAACTTTAATGCAGGACTTTTACTGTAACAGAGTTTGCATACTCTCTGGTACTTTTACTTTTACTTAAGTATAAGATCTGAGTACTTCTCCCACCTCTGGACAGAAGTTACATAAGCTTCAAAATCATAGGTGCGCTCCGGTACTTCTGAAAGTATCCCTACACCCTGCATATAACAGAACATCAAAGAAAACCAAGCTAATATCAAAAACTAAGATATGTCCTAATGAAAGTACAGCTTTAACCTTAGGGTGTTTTCACTTTCATGTCCATTTTAAACACAATATACAACTTCTGCAAGGCTTTTCTGAGTTAAGGGTATTCTTACCTTACTCCTAGGAGATGAGCAGAGTTCACAAAATAAAGGTTAGGTTTCTCAGAGAGACCGAAGTTCAACAGTAAGAACCCAAATCAGCCAGCTGCCTTAACACAGAGCATGTATACTCTCCCCACCTCCCTTTCAGATAAGAAACTTCCACATGTTCAAGCTTGAGTTCCTGTTTCTTGTCTGCAATAACAAAATGAAGCTTGTTGCAACAAGACCTACTGTGTGACTTTAACTTAGTGTTTGAGTCTGAATCAATAATACAGTTGATCTGGAACAGCTTTCAGAACAGCATCTCATTTTCTGTTAAAGGTTCAAGGTTTAATGGTTAGTTTATTTGTACGGCACATTTTAAGACACAGAGGCAATTCAAAGTGCTCCACATTCAACACATCATAATAAAAAACAGTAGCATTTAAGTGTTTCTCAGTTACAGGCAGTGGTGTCGTGGGCGTTGGACGCGGGGGTACGCCGTACCCCCACTTATTTGGAGCATGATCTTTTTTTTAATAGTCTAATAAATATAAAATCATTGCCAGTCTTATCAGTTGCAAGTGTGTATTTGTTGTAATAATGACAAAAACATAATACATTTCACAGTAATTATAATAAAAAATAAAAACGATTTCCTTAAAGAATGATGATTCGTCATCACGCTCATGACCCCGCGGCGAGCTGTGGGTGTGTCACCCACGGCCAGTTTACCGCCCGCCGATTTTGCGGCAGCTCTTTCCCTCAAGAACGCTAACGAAACAGCTCTATAATGGAGGGCAAACGTTTTTTACTTGACTTCTTTTCTAAAAAGAATATAATTCACAAGAAGAAAGAGGCTAGCAGCACCGAAGCTACAAGTGAAGCTGCTAATAATACATAATCAGAAGAGCCGCCTAAAGACGTGGATAATGCTAGCTAACGTGCACGTTAGCTGCGCTAGCAACGTTCCCCTGGCTAGCTCAAGCTCACCTTTCCCAGAGGTAAGGACGGAGGAGATGTGGCGGAGGAAACAAGAGGCTACCCGTGGATAGACTGCAAAGCTGGTAAACTGGGCTGCAGAGTTTGTTCATCCATTTCGGATTTATCAGTCTTCAAAACGCAAGGTGTGTGTGCGTGTGTGTGTGTGTGTGTGTGTGTGTGTGTGTGTGTGTGTGTGTGTGTGTGTGAGAAAATCAGCGCTGTCTGCTTATTTGCAATGTAGGCTAGGCCTAATCAGAATAATTTCAAGTCCAGATTCAATGTTTGCATTAGTAGGCTATATATATTTTTCGTTTTGTTTATTTAATAACTTAATTTCAGGACAACTTTGGGAATTTTGTTTGTTTGTTATGAGTTTTAAATTTGAAAGTGGAGAGAGAGAGAAGCAGCGCTGTCTGCTTAGTTGCAATACTGTAGCTTATGCAATTTAGGCCTATACATTGTTAATGTAACGTATGTGCCAGTGTGTCCATGGTTTTGAGTCTGTGTGTGTGTTGAGCGCAGCGCTGTCTGCTTTTTGCAGTACAGTAACTAAAGTAGGACTAAGCATACCGGTAGTTTCTGTGGACCCGTTTTGTGAGTGCACTGCGCGCGTGCGCACTAGTGTGGCATTGTTTGGGATGACCTAATTTAAAATAGCGTCCCCCCAGTACAAAAATCCCCACTACACCACTGGTTACAAGGTTGTTGTTTTAATAAATCAGACTGATGGTGCAGCGCTGTGCTCTACCTCTTTATAGGTATTTTGTCCCTAACAAATGGTTTCTGCGCTGATCAGGGGGTACTTGGCTGAATTTCTTTTTCAAAGGGGGAACATGATTGAAAAAGGTTTGAGAACCACTGAGTTACAGGATCCAGTTCAAGTATGTACTTGTTGTTTATAAATCATTGCATGGACCTGTCTGAGTTGTTGCACATGTTCAAGCTTGAATTCCTGTTTCTTGATAAGCAACGACTCGTGATCTTCATGTGAACATGGTACATTGTCTGCAATAACAAAATGAAGCTTGTTGTAACAAGACCTAGTGTTACCTACTTTGTCATCTCCAGCAGGTGTGCGCCGGCTGTGCGCTGCGATTGGAGGGCGTCGGGCCCGGCGTGCTCCAATCACAATCTTCGGGGGCGGACCAGGAGATGGGTAGCCAATGACGTCAGGGCAACCACACAGCTCATTTACATAGAACACATTCAAAAAAGAATGAACAGGACCGGGAGACAGCGGCCGTAACACCTACTGTGTGACTTTAACTTCGTATTTGAGTCTGAATCAATAATACATTTGATCTGGAACAGCTTTCAGAACAGCATCTCATTTTCTGTTAATGGTTCAAGGTTAGTTTATTTGGACAGCACATTGTAAGACACAGAGGCGATTCAAAATGCTTCACATAGGCATTCAACACATATGAATTAAAAACAAAACAAGCACACAAAAAAAGGCAATTCATAAAAGCGATAAAATACTGGCTGCAACTAAAAGTGCAACGATCAGGTTAAAGGATCTCAGGATAGGCTGCATTAAAAAGAAAGGTTTTTAACGTTGATTTAAAAGAACCAAGGGTTGGGCGGACCACAGTTTGTTCCAAGCTTGTGGTTGAATAAAAACTAAAAGCTGCCTCGGTGAATGGAGCTCTGACTCTAACGGCCCGCACACTACAGCGTCGACAGCTTCAATCTGCCCATTCACTTTGAATGGGGTGACGTCACGTTGCCTCGCTTTTTCACCGAACTGAATTGTGGGTAGCATAGCGGTCCGTCTCCGCCAGGGATGCCAGAGTAGCCAGCGCCAGCCAATCAAATCCCGTTTCGGAAGTGTCCTTTGTGTGACAGGAAGCCAGGGCAGGTTTTTGAGAACTGGGGTGATGTGGTCGACTCTCATAGTTCTGGTCAGGACTCTGGCAGCAGCGTTCTGGATGAGTTGGAGTTGTTTTATTGATTTTGTACAGAGACCTGTGAAAACACTGTTACAGTAATCAAGTCTGCTAAAAACAAAGGCATGAGTTCTTTCAGGTCGTGTTTGGTCAGAAGAGTTTTCAGTCTGTTTTTCAGGTGACAAAAAGCTTTGATGTGTTTTTTTAAATGTAAACCCAAGTCCATAACTACTCCAAGGTTTCTGCCATATTATATATCTGAGTATCTCCTGGATGGCTTTCATAGTGTACTCGGCCCCCTAGCCTCCTACAGCCGTCCCTCTGTCAGAAATCTTGGAGTCATCTTTGACAACTGTTTTAAATTTGACAAACAGATAAGCTCAGTTGACAAGCTTCTGGGGAAGTTAGGCCTATCTTCCTAGTGAGGGATTTGAACAGCTAATCCACCTATTTATAACGTCTCGTTTAGACTATTGTAACTCCCTGTATATTGGTGTTGATAAGTGTTTGATCCGTCGCCTGCAGCTGGTCGAAAATGCGGCTGCACGTCCTCTTACCGGGAAGAGACGATATGACGACATCACACCTGCTCTGGCAGATCTTCACTGGCTTCCTGTCAGTTACTCTCTCTCGCGTGTCCGGTTACGGTACGTCCACACAGCAGCTTTAAATAAATCTTCCAACGCTTCTCTGCCCGTTGACTTTGAATGGGGATGACGTCACTTTGCCTCGCTTTTCGCCGAACTGCATTGTGGGGGAGCGAAGCGAAGATTTCCAGGATTTTCAGGATTCAAAAGTTGAGCAATGTTCTACTTTTGAAGCTGAGCTGGAAGCGTCAGCCAATCAAATCCCGTTTATGCAAATCTGACAGTAGAAGCGCTAGCCAATCAAACCGTGTGTAAGCAGGGAGAGCCAGACCGCAGTTCATTTCCTCATATTCCAAACGAGAAATTACGGTAGCAAATCACCCGGTTCTTTACGACCAGACCATTTACCGGGATACAAACCGGAGGAACCAGGCATGGAGGGAGGTGCCAGAGACAGTAGGTGAAACTGGTAGGTTTTCGCCTGTTTGGGGAGTTTATATATATATATATATATTGCTCGCATAAAATCCCCGGGATTTTTTGCTTTGTATGTCGAGGGCGGGAGATTCATGTGATTGGTTGTTGGTCGCGTTGCTCGCAAAAAATCCCGAAGCTTTCAGACACGCCCATCTCCAAGATTTTCAAGATTTTTGAAAAGCTGCTGTGTGGACGTACCGTAAGACTTCACTCGCGTTTATGTCCAAATCTATCGGATCTAGCTAGTTCTAGTTAATCATATGACTGCCTGCTTATCAAAGGACCTAAACAATAAGCGTTGCTTGGCAACGGCGTGTGGCCACAAAGTATAGCGCAGCATTATGCATATGTTTATATGAGGGGTCAAAATCCCATGCTCATAAAATGCTCATATATTTGTTTCTCTTCATTCCCCACGCCCCAAATGAACAAATAAATAAATAAACCAATTTTAGGAAAAGTAAGGAAGTTTGAGCAGCGTGGGTTTTATATGAACAGAGTTTCACATATCTCAAAAGGTGAAGTGTAATAGCTGCAGGTAGCCTCCCTATCAGAATGACGAAGATCCTCAGTGAAGCTCAAGCCCATGTTTCACTACATTGAGTACAACTTATTAAAAAGATCAGTTCAATGCAACTAATGTCGTCTCTGAGTTATTGCTTGATGTTAAAATTGGTTTGCCATGAATTTAGTGATGGATTGTAAACATTTGAAATGTAGCATTTAAGTGTTTCTCATGTTGTTGTAATAAATCAGACTGATGGTGCAGCGCTGCGCTCTACCTCTTTATAGGCTGTTTGTCCCTAACAAATTGTTTCTGCGCTGATCAGGGACTTGGCTGAATTATTTTTCAAAGGGGGAACATGATTGAAAAAAGTTTGAGAACCCCTGCTCTAGACACTTTAGCAGTGGGCTAATTGAGTAACCCTCCTTCTTTTTTAGTGGGACATAAATCTGGCTATCATCAGCATAACAGTGGAATGCGATGCCGTGCTTTCTAAGTGTGGAACCAAGAGGGAGCAAATAGATACCCCCCAACTGCTCCAAGCGAGGGATCACACCTGTTCTGGCAGATCTGGCTTCCTGTCAGTTTCAGAATCCAGTTCAAGTATTTACTTGTTGTTTTAAAATCATTGCATGGACCTGTCTGAGTTGTTGCACATGTTCAAGCTTGAGTTCCTGTTTCTTGATAAGCAATGAGTCGTGATCTTCATGTGAACATGGTACATTGTCTGCAATAACAAAATGAAGCTTGTTGTAACAAGACCTACTGTGTTACTTTAACTTAGTGTTTGAGTCTGAATCAATAATACATTTTATTTGGAACAGCTTTCAGAACATCTCATTTTCTGTTAATGGTTCAAGGTTCAATGGTTAGTTTATTTGTGGCAGAGGCAATTCAAAGTGCTCCACATTCAACAGATAATAATTAAAAACAAAACACACAATAAAAAAAAATACAATTCATAAAAGCGATAAAATACTGGCTGCAACTAAAAGTGCAATGATCAGGTTAAAGGATCTCAGGATAGGTTGCATTAAAAAGAAAGGTTTTTACTAGGGCTGTCAAACGATTACAATTTTTAATCAGATTAATCACAGCTTAAAAATTAATTAATCATGATTAATCACCATTCGAACTATGTCCAAAATATGCCATTTATTTATGCATATTGTTGTGGGAATGGAAAGATAAATGAAAGAAGGCGGATATATCCATTTAACATACAGTATCTATGTTTATTATAACATTTTTCTGCGTGTCAAAATGAAAGACAACCCACACACCTATCAATCATCAAACCGTGGGGTCTTAATTCATTACGTGTTGATTTCTATCAACGGGGGAGCACTTCAGGAAAGTCGACAGAGGGGGGGGGCGGCTAGTGGAGTACTTCGTGACCACAGAGTGTGAACGTTGTGATCGGCTGTTTTAGCGCAGTTCTCCAGTGAAGGGGGGGAGTCTCCCTCCGCAGCCGGTTGGCGTAGTTTTGGCACAATTCCGTTGTACAGACCGACGTTAACAGCAGCCCTGTCTGTGCACACGGAGACCGACTGTCGTCCGGTGATCCTTCTGGAAAAGCTTCACAAGTACGTCGGTACGCAAATGCGCTTTGTGACACAAGTGACGGTACGCATTTCAGATTACGCACATAACCTGCGTACCAGTTATGTGCACCCCTGTACTACAGCAAAAGTATTCTCCGTCGGGACTTCCTGCAACAACACCACGCCGTTATCAAAGATGTTCTATTGAGAAGACGATCACTACGTGACAAAAGTTTTCAAAACCGTGGATACTGAAATCAATCTTACTAACTGCTGTCTGTGCAATTTACTCCGTGCGAGTTGGCAGACTTTATTTTGCTTACTTTAACATCATTTTTCATGGTGGGACTAAGCCATTTCTTGGTATGGGTGTAGCCTACCCCAGCCATACCCTGGCGCTGCCACTGGTGGCACGTATGGGGCGGGCCATTCTGCACATGCGTTAAATGCGTTAAATATTTAACGCAATTAATTCAAATAATTAATTACCGCCGTTAACGCGATAATTTTGACAGCACTAGTTTTTACCCTTTATTTAAAAGAACCCAGTGTTGGGGCAGACCTCAGAGTTTCAGTCGGTTTGTTCCAAGCTTGTGATTAAAGGGATAGTGGAAATCCGCGAATTTTGGGTTTAACTTATGTATTTTTATTAAAAATAAGCATAATAAACAATTTTTTTTAATTTCATGCGCCTAGTTTCATTTTATTTTCAATTTTACTGCTCCCGACCACGCCCTCTCAATGAAACGAAATACTTCGGTAATCGTCGGGAATCTTCGGGTGATGACGAAAACAAAGGACGACGGGCACAAACAATGGCGGACATTCAATAGAATTTTCATGTGAATAGCCGACCTTTATTATGGTGAATAGATGTGTTTTGTATGGCTGTAGTGCGACAGCAAATGCAGAGAATGGCGTTTCGACGCATGCGTTTCCAAGAAACCCAGCCATTCGTCGTCAGTGGGTGAAATTTGTTCAGATAACACGGGCAAACTTCACGGAGCCGAAGCTGACGAGTACTTCGGCAGTCGTGTGCTCCCGTCATTTTACTGACGATTGTTTCGAGATTCCTCTGTCTCTAGCTCAAATTGAAAGTGGAATACATAAGAAGTGAGTATTTTGTTATGTTTTCTAGCTGATTTCATGCGTCATTAGCCTGTACCATTGTGTACAACGCCATTTATTGCCTGTCGATTAAGCGACCGGAGGCCTCGTCATCCGATAATCCGGTACACAGTGTCGAATGTGTACACTACAGTCATCATATAGACATGATAGACTAACAGTACTGTGAGTACAGCCTACACTTGACAGGCAGCCTGGCTAGCCTAGGATTAGGAACCTACTACGTCAAAAGACCGATTGGCTCTAGCTGTATATCATGCTAGTATACAATTCATTTCAATTTATTCATGTAATTAATGCCCATAAGGCTGTTACATATACAATAATAAATGTGACAAGATAATTTATGTGAACCTGACCCTGGTATGTTATGAAATGTACCCTACATGCAGTCATCCTCGGGCATAGCCATAGGCCTACAGTACATGCATGCCAACTTTTGCAATATATAATGGCGCGTTTCCACTGCAGCGGGTAGCTCGCTTTAAGCTTATGGACCTACCAGTCAAAATTATTTGTGCGTAGGGGTGCATCATCTGGCGCCTGGTCCTGGTCATCCTCGCCATTGCCCATGCCATGAACTAACTCATCACCTCGGGCTCGAACAAATAAGGACGTAATGGTCCATCGTCTGGCTCAATATTCTCACCATCGTCGCTTACTGAACCGGATTCAGATTCAGTTCCTAAAACTACATTTTCGTAGGAAAGCCGAGAGGATGTTTCTGACTCGCTATCATCACTGGATACCTCGTACAATCCTTCTTTGTCTGGTATATTTGCCCTTCCACGTTCATTCTGCATAGACGCCATTGTTTGTTATCGTTTCGTCTTCCTGAGTTTTTCGTCACTTCCGGTTTGGCTCAAGCGATAATTTCGTTTCTAAAAAAGTTCGGGGAAGCTGCAATAAAGTGCTTCTAACATGCGTAAGGCAATTATTATATTTTTTTAATCAGGTGTGATTGTTTTGGTACGTAATTATGCTTGTATATAAGTTAAAACGAAACTATTTGGGGTTCAATTTCCACTATCCCTTTAAATAAAAACTTTCCCCGGCACAAACACACTGCCTGAGGAAGGCTATGTGTATTTATTTTGTCATGAACCTTTTTCGAACCACTTATTTATTCATTTTGGTGACTATCCGACCTCCATGCTGCTACTCTGGTTCAAACTGCATCCACCAAACAATGTGATTTATCTCGACCTCCCCAGAAGAACCTAAATCTGACACGGTGTGAAATGTCTTTTTTAGCTGTTCTGTCGTCATTTCCTGCGATCTTCTTCCTGCAGTCAGTCAAAATGAATATTAATACGGGCCGTTTCTTTGACTAGTTATAGGCAGATATGGGCGTGACGGGAAGTCCGCAAAAGCTGCGCCACATTTCGAGTTGATTGTGATTTAGAAAGGGAAACCGGCGTAGGACATGCCGTACGCAAGTGCTACGCCGGAATGCAGTGTTTTATGAATCGGAAAATGTCTGTGCGTATTTATTTGCTTGTCCTACATAAGCAACCTTCCCACGTGAATCCTATGCAAGGCTTTATAAATGAGGCCCCTGGTCCCAATCCATTCAGTGTTTTGTATGATGAAAGTACGACTTTGAAGTGTATCCTTTGTGTGACAGGAAGCCAGGGCAGGTTTTTGAGAACTGAGGTGATGTGGTCAATTCTCCTTGTTCTGGTCAGGACTCTGGCAGCAACGTTCTGGATGAGTTGGAGTTGTTTTAATAATTTTGTACAGAGACCTGTGAAAACACTGTTATAGTAATCAAGCGATCTGATCCTGACAGGGAAAGGCATGAGCCAACTTGGTGAAGTGATCGGTAATCATAAGAACATCCACAGACTTGTTGTTATTATCCGACCAAAAGTCAAAACACACAAGTTCCAGAGAATAGAATTGGGAGGGATGAAACCCCTCTTTAATGGTCACACATGCAGAGCACACAGCACACACATGACATGTGTTCTCTGCTTTTAACCCATAGTACCAGGAGTACAGCGCCCGGGGAGCAATGGGAGTGAGGGGGGAAGGGGGTTGTCCGGTGCCTTGCTCAAGGGCACCACGTCAGGGCAGGAGGTGAACTGGGACCTCTCCAAGTAGAAGTCCACACTCCATATTTTAGGTCTGGTCGGGGACTTGAACCGGCGACCCTACGGCTCACAGTCCAAGCCCCTACCGACTGAGCCACTACCGGGGGGCAGAGGTCTTAATACTCTCCAATGGGGCTCTTGCGGAGGGCTCAGGGGCCTTGCTGAGTATGCATATGTGACAGCTCCTTACATGATTGCGAAGATACTTTTCCATATCATACCAGAAGAAATTCTGGCGGGCCAGAGAAAGTGTGCGGGGCTGACCTTGATGACCAGCATGGTCATGAACACCAGCCAATGCATCTACTTTCAGAGTCTCAGGCACAACAAACTGGAACTTTTTGTGTTTTGTCAGAGGGTCCTTTGTGACCCTATAAAGGATGCCGTTCGTGAGTGTCAGACTTTCCCACTGCTTAAGAATTCCCCGAATTTCCAGGCTCTCATTGCAGTTGTCACGTCTAGAGGGCCTGCGTTTCCTGTCAACATAGAGAGCAACCTGTGAGATGAATGGGTCCTGTTGTTGGTGAGACCGGAGGTCAGCAAAAGACAAAGATGGCAAGACATCCTGGCCAGGAGGCTCCAATGAGGTAAGATGACCGGCTAGAGAGGACGCGCGTTGCCCGGGGGCAGAATCCCACTCATTGAATGAGGAGAGGATGGAGGAGACATCCTCACTGGACATCACAGGCCGGGTCCAGCAACTCAGTCAGGACTTGAGTCGGAGGGACCCCCGACGGAGAAGGGACTTGAGTTGGCGGGACCCCCGACGGAGAAGGGACTTGAGTTGGCGGGACCCCCGACGGAGAAGGGACTTGAGTCAGGACTTGAGTCGGAGGGACACCCGACGGTGAAGGGACTTGAGTCAGGACTTGAGTCAGGACTTGAGTCGGAGGGACCCCCGACGGTGAAGGGGCTTGATTCGGCGGGACAGGGACAGGATACGCAGGGCTTGAGTGGGCCGGGTAGCCGGAACTGGAGCCAAAACCATGGCTGCTGGGGTTCGGGCTGGTTGCCCCCAAACGTTGTGGGTGTGCTTCAGCGGGTATCACCTGTCACTATACCAAGTTTGTAATCATTGCGACGTTTATAAATATTTTAAATTGTCCAAATGTCTCAATTTTCACACTAATACATCATATGGTGGCCTATATATCACCGTTCAAATATCAGCTCCCTCTGTCAATGCATTGTGGAAATATGAGCCTGTCCAATTGATGGAGTTTTTTTTATCATTGAAACTGTCCCTGGAATGTATTACATTTTACATTTCAGGGACAGTTTAATTGTTAAAAAAAATTCCTCTAATTGGACATACTAAAACACTCGTCCAGACGTTTAAAAACACTTTTCCTGACATTTTAAACATTATTTCTGCCTTGTAAAGTGCTGTGATGGGCCCTGGAAGTGTCACACTATTTAAACAATGTTTACCCAGGATTCAAACACCTTTCCTGGCTTGTAAATTGCTGTGATGCACCCTGGTCGGTTAATTATATGTTAAAATAATCAAAAATGAAGTTGAAAAAGATTCTCGAAAAAATGACTAAGTGCCCGAGAAGGGGCCCGACAAAGCTCAACCCTTTGGGGCTTCGGGCCCTTTTTTCCCCTTCTCCGTTGTAAGTTGCAACGGAGAAGGGGAAGTGTCCGGGGCTTCATTTCCCCTTCTCCGTCAAAATTGTTCCTCCATACATTTTGGACTACTGTCCGCACGAAATCGGAAACCCGGTTTTTGGGTGCACAGAAAAAAAACGGCTGTCTGAAATCCTGGAGGTGATGTATCTGCTCACAGTGCACACTGGGTCGGACATATTTGATGCCTCAAGACCCCCCCAGCCTGGTTCTCACAAAAGTTGACTGACAAATGTGCTTCTGGAGGAATGTATTTATCACCCTTTTGGCCCGGATCTATTTATTTTCTTTTTTCTTCAGTTTTGGCACAACGCTCTGGAAGAATGTAAGGGATAATGTGCATTATTATTATATGGCCACATTCTCAACAAAGTAACGACATGACTCCCAATATTAATTGAAATGCTTTTATGGATTTAGAAAAAGATTTTATTGATTTAAAAAATAGTTGTTTGCATTGATTTAAATTGACATGCATCCGCTGAGAAAAAGAATCCGTTGTTGCCATTTGAAAAACGTAGCAACGGCAGGAAGGCGGAGCTTTTTGATTACAGATTTGAAAACATAGGAAAGTATCTAGATATCCCTGCCCTAATGCCAAAGTAACTGGCAACTGAATATGTGTCGCCGTCTGATGTCTATGTCTGGACCACTGCGTAAAAAGGAGGGTTTCTGCCCGTTACTTCTCCGCTGTTTTCTTGTCGCTCTTGTCTTGTCAGTTAGGAAAGCAAACTTTAAACAGTTCAATCGACCGGACTTCTTTGTGCAGATGTGAGCGTCCTTAACAACGGTCAATAAATCCATGACAGCGGTCTGTCTGTTCTGGATTAACAACGTGTCACGTGTTCTGAATTGACCAATCAGAATCGAGTATTCAACTAAACCATGTAATAAAAAGAGTTTCACAGCTGTAGTCTTTAATTCTTCCCATCACAGCTAACTCCTCTGGGTATGTTCTCTTTGGGGCCTGTGGACTGAGTAGGATTCAAGACTACAGCTGTGGAACTCTTTATAGTACAACGCTACTTTATTAAATATTCTTAAATCTTCCTGAGGCGCCATCTTGTCTCCTTTTGAACTTACTCCTGGACTTTGGAAAAAGAACGCTTTCAATTCTCAGACTGTTAGGTTCCTCTCCTCCTCCTGTTAGTTTAGATTCTCAGACTCTGGGTTTGGCTCCTCTTCTCCTCCTGTTACTCGGTGTTACCGGAGACGTCAGGCGGTTCGTCTGCGGCCTCGGGGTGAGCGGAGGGGATTCTGGCGCCACCCTGACGCTGTTTTTCCCGTACAGCCGGCGCTCGTACTGCAGCAGCTGCTCCCAGAAGCCGGCGTTGAGCCGAATGCACGGCCGCTGATCCTGAACCTGGGGAGAATTAACAATCTACTGATGACCTGATAACCAGTTCTATCACCAAAACAAAAAGGTTGCTAGGTGTTGGGAAAATACTGAATGTCCTCTTCCAACATGAGAGTAACATGATAACAAAGGTATCAACTGTAGCTGTGAACATGACAGGATGTGTGATGACCTAGAAGAGCATCAGGACTGTTTGAGGCAGATGATAGCTATGTGATTAACATGATGATTCAGCCTCTATGGAGATAGACATATGACAAGCATGCTCATTTCTGACGTGGAGCTAATCTGAAGTAAACATTGAATACTGCTTTCTATTCCTCCATCTTGTGACTGTAACTCCCTCTCTTGGATATCAGCATGTGAAGGACACTATTCGGGGAACTATTTGTCCCATGCAGCTCTGTATGTGAAGACTACTTCCATTCTTTTCTTTTTTATATATTTGTATATATCTGAGACCTATAATATATCCCTAAAAATAGTAGCCTTAGGAGACCTGTAATAGCCACGTTCACACCGGAGTACTTTTCCCCGTACTTTTCCCCTTTAGTTCCGTTAGCACCCCTTATGTTGCGTTCACACCAAAAGGAGTACTTAGTGCCGGGAACTTTCACCCCCATTTTTAGTGCCTGCTAGAGAGGTGGTACTCTCCTGGGGGGAAAAAGTGCCCCAGTTCTGATTGGCTGGGCGAATTGCAAACCACGCCCCGTAAAACTCTGAAAAAGTTTTGTGAAGCCGCCATTTTATTTGTGGCATTAGCATTATTAGCATTAGCGTTAGCCCCGTGCACCAACGGAGAGAGACTAACTTATGGCAACACAAAAGAAAACATGGGAGCGGTGGAGATGAGGAGGTGTCGGCGTTCTGGCGATTTACTCGGAAGGCTTCAGTTGAAGCTGCTGGGAGTCCCAGCAGCTTCAACTGAAGCCTTCCCCAACTCCGGGGACTTCGGGTGGCAGTATACGCCGTGAAGTTGTTTGCAGCCTGCCAGTAAACCCAAAGCAGAAGAAGAAGTCTTCCTGGTCGAATGTACTTATTGTAAGTCGCTTTGGATAAAAGCGTCAGCTAAATGCAATGTAATGTAATGTAAAAGAAGAAGTGACGTCAGCGGCTTCATTTGCCTAATCCTCCCTCAGGGACTTATTCCGGTGTGAACGTGATTGGTACTTAGTGCCCTGGGGTAATAAGTGCCGGCACTAAGTACAGCAAAGTACGCTGTGTGAACGCGGCTATTGTAATACCCAGCTTTAAATGGTGTTAGCTGTGATCTGACCCTCATAGTAGCCTATAGTATTGTCTATCAGATCTATATATTTCACTTGTTACTTCTGTTTTATCTTGATATTACCCAGCGGTGCGCCTGCCGCAGCGTCACCGCGCGGTAACGCATCAGGTACGCCATCACCAGCGCGGGCGAGCGGCTCTTCCCCGCAACACAGTGCACGAGCGTGCTGCCCGCGCGGTTGCTGTGGATACGGTCGGCCACGCGGTCGAAGTGATCACCGAGGCGCGCGCAGGGCAGGTCGGGCACGGGGACGCGAACAAACTCCACCCCCTGGAGGGCGGGGCCCGCGTGGCTCAGCGTGGCGTTCACCACCAGCGTGACGCCTTTCAGAGAGAGCAGCGGTGCGTTCAGGGCCGCCTCCGCCCCCCCCAGGAAGAGAGAGGGCGTGATCTGAGACACCGCCATCTGAAACACAGGGGGGAGGGTTTTGAGAGTTTGTGTGTGTGTGTGTGTGTCAGTGTGTGTGTGTGTGTGTGTGTGTGTGTGTGTGTGTGTGTGTGTGTGTGTGTGTGTGTGTGTGTGTGTGTGTGTGTGTGTGTGTGTGTGTGTGTGTGGTGTGTGTGTGTGTGTGTGTGTGTGTGTGTGTGTGTGTGTGTTACCTGCTACTGTGTCAGTCGCTTCACTTTAGTTGTGGTTGCTTCTTCCTCTGATGCCTGCTCTGAATGAGCAGACAGGCACACACACATATGAGTGTGTGTGTGTGTGTGTGTGTGTGTAGGGTTAATTTTAGTCCAACAGCTGAAGTCATGTGACTTGAAATATACCCAAACAACATCTGATGTAATGTTTTTATATATCACATTTTGCTAGCTAATGACAGATCTGTTTAGATTAGCTTTTTATTAGCAACCCTTCACTTTAAATTATATTTTAGTCTTTATTATTAACCTACTTTTATATTGTTTTATTTATTTTATAGACCTTAAAAGGGTTTTATCTTATATTATTTAAAAGTTTTATTTATGTTTGATTGCTGTTTTTTTATAATCATTTAAACTTTATTAGAATTATACGTTTTTATTACTATTATCTTTGTATGTTGTTGTTTATTTTATAGTGTGTCATATTGTTGCATCGATTCACTTTGTCTTGTGTGTTATTTTACTGAGGAATCATTAGCACGTAAAGCCCTTTGAGCTGCACGTGCTGTATGACAAGTGCTTTATAAATAAAGCTGCATTAGTAGTATTGATTGTCCACCGCTGTTAGCCGTTAGCCGTTAGCTGTTAGCCGTTAGCCGTTAGTACTAAAGCTAGCGTTCAGACTGAGAGGAAACACCAGAGGAGCTGAGAGAAAGTGTGAAACGAGGTGAAAATCATTAAACGTCTGGGCATGTTCAGAGCTGCTAATGCACAAAAGGGGAGTTAGTCGGTTCCGTAAGAGGCGAGTGCTAAACGAGTTATGACATCAGTTACGACTCGGATTTGTCATTTGTGGTCTTTCTTTGTGTATTTTCATAGTCTTATATTTCAACAATTTTAGGACAAACTGTGACTTTCTCGACATGAAAAATATTCTTTTAAATTGACAAACGTCATATGTGTAATTCATGGCACAATTCAAACGGGATCAAATATCACAATAAGAGAATTGATGACCTGACTTCACAATAAGAGCACGATGACCTGACTTCACAATAAGAGCATTGATTACCTGACTTCACAATAAGAGCACGATGACCTGACTTCACAATAAGAGCACGATGACCTGACTTCACAATAAGAGCACGATGACCTGACTTCACAATAAGAGCACGATGACCTAACTTCACAATAAGAGCACGATGACCTGACTTCACAATAAGAGCACGATAACTTGACTTCACAATAAGAGCACAGATGACCTGACTTCACAATAAGAGCACGATGACCTGACTTCACAATAAGAGCATTGATTACCTGACTTCACAATAAGAGCACGATGACCTGACTTCACAATAAGAGCACGATGACCTGACTTCACAATAAGAGCACGATGACCTGACTTCACAATAAGAGCACGATGACCTAACTTCACAATAAGAGCACGATGACCTGACTTCACAATAAGAGCACGATAACTTGACTTCACAATAAGAGCACAGATGACCTGACTTCACAATAAGAGCACGATGACCTGACTTCACAATAAGAGCACGATGACCTGACTTCACAATAAGAGCACGATGACCTGACTTCACAATAAGAGCACGATGACCTGACTTCACAATAAGAGCACGATGACTGTCGTGGCTTCCTTCCTTTGTTTTTCCACCAAGCCACTAGACGCCTTAAACAGACAGTTCTAACTCGTTTCTTTCCTTAAAGTACTCACAGTTTGAAGTGTTGCTTGGCCTCCGATGGTTTAGAAGATGTTGCGATGTAGTTGCTCAAAATAAAGTAACAAACTTTTGCACATGCAACAAAGAAAAATAGGCCTTTACAATATTCAAAAGAAATAGGCAAAACTCAAATAAAACAACACAACTTAGTTATTCTTTCGTTCTTGATAACTTAAATGGTACTTGTACGGTTTGTGTGTACGGTTACGAGTACGATTGAGTACGGTTAAAAACTGTTCCTCATCGGCGTCTCTCAACAGGTTGCCCATCACTGTGGCGTTAG
Organism: Gymnodraco acuticeps; assembly: GCF_902827175.1. Taxonomy (NCBI): domain Eukaryota; kingdom Metazoa; phylum Chordata; class Actinopteri; order Perciformes; family Bathydraconidae; genus Gymnodraco; species Gymnodraco acuticeps. The sequence continues at coordinate 106,438 of NW_022990591.1, read as the reverse complement.
CACAGGCGCCGTGGGAATTGTAGTCCTTTATAGTGCGTTGACTACAGACGTCACAATTAGGTGGCCTTTCTTATCAAATCAAATTACTGGCTCTAACAATGACCTGACTTCACAATAAGAGCACAATGACCTGACTTCACAATAAGAGCACAATGACCTGACTTCACAATAAGAGCACAATGACCTGACTTCACAATAAGAGCATAGATGACCTGACTTCACAATAAGAGCACAATGACCTGACTTCACAATAAGAGCATAGATGACCTGACTTCACAATAAGAGCACGATGACCTGACTTCACAATAAGAGCACGATGACCTGACTTCACAATAAGAGCACGATGACCTGACTTCACAATAAGAGCACAATGACCTGACTTCACAATAAGAGCATAGATGACCTGACTTCACAATAAGAGCACGATGACCTGACTTCACAATAAGAGCACGATGACCTGACTTCACAATAAGAGCACGATGACCTGACTTCACAATAAGAGCACGATGACCTGACTTCACAATAAGAGCACGATGACCTGACTTCACAATAAGAGCACAATGACCTGACTTCACAATAAGAGCACGATGACCTGACTTCACAATAAGAGCACGATGACCTGACTTCACAATAAGAGCACGATGACCTGACTTCACAATAAGAGCACGATGACCTGACTTCACAATAAGAGCACGATGACCTGACTTCACAATAAGAGCACAATGACCTGACTTCACAATAAGAGCACGATGACCTAACTTCACAATAAGAGCACGATGACCTGACTTCACAATAAGAGCATAGATGACCTGACTTCACAATAAGAGCACGATGACCTGACTTCACAATAAGAGCACAATGACCTGACTTCACAATAAGAGCACGATGACCTGACTTCACAATAAGAGCACGATGACCTGACTTCACAATAAGAGCATAAATGACCTGACTTCACAATAAGAGCACGATGACCTGACTTCACAATAAGAGCACGATGACCTGACTTCACAATAAGAGCACGATGACCTGACTTCACAAGAAGAGCACGATGACCTGACTTCACAAGAAGAGCACGATGACCTGACTTCACAATAAGAGCACGATGACCTGACTTCACAGTAAGAGCACGATGACCTAACTTCACAATAAGAGCACGATGACCTAACTTCACAATAAGAGCACGATGACCTAACTTCACAATAAGAGCACGATGAACTGACTTCACAGTAAAGCATAAATGACCTGACTTCATAATAAAGCATCAATGACCTGACTTCACAATAAGAGCACAGATTACCTGACTTCACAATAAGAGCACGATGACTTGACTTCACAATAAGAGCACGATGACCTGACTTCACAATAAGAGCACGATGATCTGACTTCACAATAAGAGCACGATGACCTGACTTCATAATAAGAGCACAATGACCTGACTTCACAATAAGAGCACGATGACCTAACTTCACAATAAGAGCACGATGACCTAACTTCACAATAAAGCATAAATGACCTGACTTCATAATAAAGCATCAATGACCTGACTTCACAATAAGAGCACAGATTACCTGACTTCACAATAAGAGCACGATGACTTGACTTCACAATAAGAGCACGATGACCTGACTTCACAATAAGAGCACGATGACCTGACTTCACAATAAGAGCACGATGACCTGACTTCACAATAAGAGCACGATGACCTGACTTCACAATAAGAGCACAATGACCTGACTTCACAATAAGAGCACGATGACCTGACTTCATAATAAGAGCACGATGACCTGACTTCATAATAAGAGCACAATGACCTGACTTCACAATAAGAGCACGATGACCTGACTTCACAATAAGAGCACGATGACCTGACTTCACAATAAGAGCACGATGACCTGACTTCACAATAAGAGCACGATGACCTGACTTCATAATAAGAGCACGATGACCTGACTTCACAATAAGAGCACGATGACTGTCGTGGCTTCCTTCCTTTGTTTTTCCACCAAGCCACTAGACGCCTTAAACAGACTGTTCTAACTCGTTTCTTTCCTTAAAGTACTCACAGTTTGAAGTGTTGCTTGGCCTCCGATGGTTTAGAAGATGTTGCGATGTAGTTGCTCAAAATAAAGTAACAAACTTTTGCACATGCAACAAAGAAAAATAGGCCTTTACAATATTCAAAAGAAATAGGCAAAACTCAAATAAAACAACACAACTTAGTTATTCTTTCGTTCTTGATAACTTTACAACTTAAATGGTACTTGTACGGTTTGTGTGTACGGTTACGAGTACGATTGAGTACGGTTTAAAAACTGTTCCTCATCGGCGTCTCTCAACAGGTTGCCCATCACTGTGGCGTTAGCACAGGCGCCGTGGGAATTGTAGTCCTTTATAGTGCGTTGACTACAGACGTCACAATTAGGTGGCCTTTCTTATCAAATCAAATTACTGGCTCTAACAATGACCTGACTTCACAATAAGAGCACGATGACCTGACTTCACAATAAGAGCACAATGACCTGACTTCACAATAAGAGCATAGATGACCTGACTTCACAATAAGAGCACAATGACCTGACTTCACAATAAGAGCATAGATGACCTGACTTCACAATAAGAGCACGATGACCTGACTTCACAATAAGAGCACGATGATCTGACTTCACAATAAGAGCACGATGACCTGACTTCACAATAAGAGCACGATGACCTGACTTCACAATAAGAGCACGATGACCTGACTTCACAATAAGAGCACAATGACCTGACTTCACAATAAGAGCACGATGACCTGACTTCACAATAAGAGCACGATGACCTGACTTCACAATAAGAGCACGATGACCTGACTTCACAATAAGAGCACGATGACCTGACTTCACAATAAGAGCACGATGACCTGACTTCACAATAAGAGCACGATGACCTGACTTCACAATAAGAGCATAGATGACCTGACTTCACAATAAGAGCACGATGACCTGACTTCACAATAAGAGCACGATGACCTGACTTCACAATAAGAGCACGATGACCTGACTTCACAAGAAGAGCACGATGACCTGACTTCAAAATAAGAGCACGATGACCTGACTTCACAGTAAGAGCACGATGACCTAACTTCACAATAAGAGCACGATGAACTGACTTCACAATAAGAGCATAGATGACCTGACTTCACAATAAGAGCACGATGACCTGACTTCACAATAAGAGCACGATGACCTGACTTCACAATAAGAGCACGATGACCTGACTTCACAATAAGAGCACGATGACCTGACTTCACAGTAAGAGCACGATGACCTAACTTCACAATAAGAGCACGATGAACTGACTTCACAATAAGAGCACGATGACCTGACTTCACAATAAGAGCACGATGACCTGACTTCACAATAAGAGCACGATGGCCTGACTTCACAATAAGAGCACGATGACCTGACTTCACAATAAGAGCACGATGACCTGACTTCACAATAAGAGCACGATGACCTGACTTCACAATAAGAGCATGATGACTTGACTTCATAATAAGAGCACAATGACCTGACTTCACAATAAGAGCACGATGACCTGACTTCATAATAAAGCATAAATGACCTGACTTCATAATAAGAGCACGATGACCTGACTTCACAATAAGAGCACGATGACCTGACTTCACAATAAAGCATAAATGACCTGACTTCATAATAAAGCATAAATGACCTGACTTCACAATAAGAGCACAGATTACCTGACTTCATAATAAGAGCACGATGACCTGACTTCACAATAAGAGCACGATGACTTGACTTCACAATAAGAGCACGATGACTTGACTTCACAATAAGAGCACGATGACTTCACTTCACAATAAGAGCACGATGACCTGACTTCACAATAAGAGCACGATGACCTGACTTCACAATAAGAGCACGATGACCTGACTTCACAATAAGAGCACGATAACCTGACTTCACAAGAAGAGCACGATGACCTGACTTCATAATAAGAGCACGATGACCTGACTTCACAATAGGAGCACGATGACCTAACTTCACAATAAGAGCACGATGACCTGACTTCACAATAAGAGCACGATGACCTGACTTCACAATAAGAGCATAGATGACCTGACTTCACAATAAGAGCACGATGACCTGACTTCACAATAAGAGCACGATGACCTGACTTCACAATAAGAGCACGATGACCTGACTTCACAATAAGAGCACGATGACCTGACTTCACAATAAGAACACGATGACCTGACTTCATAATAAGAGCACGATGACCTGACTTCACAATAAGAGCACGATGACCTGACTTCACAATAAGAGCACGATGACCTGACTTCACAATAAGAGCACGATGACCTAACTTCACAATAAGAGCACGATGACCTGACTTCACAATAAGAGCACGATAACTTGACTTCACAATAAGAGCACAGATGACCTGACTTCACAATAAGAGCACGATGACCTGACTTCACAATAAGAGCACGATGACCTGACTTCACAATAAGAGCACGATGACCTGACTTCACAATAAGAGCACGATGACCTGACTTCACAATAAGAGCACGATGACTGTCGTGGCTTCCTTCCTTTGTTTTTCCACCAAGCCACTAGACGCCTTAAACAGACAGTTCTAACTCGTTTCTTTCCTTAAAGTACTCACAGTTTGAAGTGTTGCTTGGGCCTCCGATGGTTTAGAAGATGTTGCGATGTAGTTGCTCAAATAAAGTAACAAACTTTTGCACATGCAACAAAGAAAAATAGGCCTTTACAATATTCAAAAGAAATAGGCAAAACTCAAATAAAACAACACAACTTAGTTATTCTTTCGTTCTTGATAACTTAAATGGTACTTGTACGGTTTGTGTGTACGGTTACGAGTACGATTGAGTACGGTTAAAAAACTGTTCCTCATCGGCGTCTCTCAACAGGTTGCCCATCACTGTGGCGTTAGCACAGGCGCCGTGGGAATTGTAGTCCTTTATAGTGCGTTGACTACAGACGTCACAATTAGGTGGCCTTTCTTATCAAATCAAATTACTGGCTCTAACAATGACCTGACTTCACAATAAGAGCACAATGACCTGACTTCACAATAAGAGCATAGATGACCTGACTTCACAATAAGAGCACAATGACCTGACTTCACAATAAGAGCACAATGACCTGACTTCACAATAAGAGCATAGATGACCTGACTTCACAATAAGAGCACAATGACCTGACTTCACAATAAGAGCATAGATGACCTGACTTCACAATAAGAGCACGATGACCTGACTTCACAATAAGAGCACGATGATCTGACTTCACAATAAGAGCACGATGATCTGACTTCACAATAAGAGCACGATGACCTGACTTCACAATAAGAGCACGATGACCTGACTTCACAATAAGAGCACGATGACCTGACTTCACAATAAGAGCACGATGACCTGACTTCACAATAAGAGCACAATGACCTGACTTCACAATAAGAGCACGATGACCTAACTTCACAATAAGAGCACGATGACCTGACTTCACAATAAGAGCATAGATGACCTGACTTCACAATAAGAGCACGATGACCTGACTTCACAATAAGAGCACAATGACCTGACTTCACAATAAGAGCACGATGACCTGACTTCACAATAAGAGCACGATGACCTGACTTCACAATAAGAGCATAAATGACCTGACTTCACAATAAGAGCACGATGACCTGACTTCACAATAAGAGCACGATGACCTGACTTCACAATAAGAGCACGATGACCTGACTTCACAAGAAGAGCACGATGACCTGACTTCACAAGAAGAGCACGATGACCTGACTTCACAATAAGAGCACGATGACCTGACTTCACAGTAAGAGCACGATGACCTAACTTCACAATAAGAGCACGATGACCTAACTTCACAATAAGAGCACGATGACCTAACTTCACAATAAGAGCACGATGAACTGACTTCACAGTAAAGCATAAATGACCTGACTTCATAATAAAGCATCAATGACCTGACTTCACAATAAGAGCACAGATTACCTGACTTCACAATAAGAGCACGATGACCTGACTTCACAATAAGAGCACGATGACCTGACTTCACAATAAGAGCACGATGATCTGACTTCACAATAAGAGCACGATGACCTGACTTCATAATAAGAGCACAATGACCTGACTTCACAATAAGAGCACGATGACCTAACTTCACAATAAGAGCACGATGACTTGACTTCACAATAAGAGCACGATGACCTGACTTCATAATAAGAGCACAATGACCTGACTTCACAATAAGAGCACAGATTACCTGACTTCACAATAAGAGCACGATGACTTGACTTCACAATAAGAGCACGATGACCTGACTTCACAATAAGAGCACGATGACCTGACTTCACAATAAGAGCACGATGACCTGACTTCACAATAAGAGCACGATGACCTGACTTCATAATAAGAGCACGATGACCTGACTTCACAATAAGAGCACGATGACCTGACTTCATAATAAGAGCACAATGACCTGACTTCACAATAAGAGCACGATGACCTGACTTCACAATAAGAGCACGATGACCTGACTTCACAATAAGAGCACGATGACCTGACTTCACAATAAGAGCACGATGACCTGACTTCATAATAAGAGCACGATGACCTGACTTCACAATAAGAGCACGATGACTGTCGTGGCTTCCTTCCTTTGTTTTTCCACCAAGCCACTAGACGCCTTAAACAGACTGTTCTAACTCGTTTCTTTCCTTAAAGTACTCACAGTTTGAAGTGTTGCTTGGCCTCCGATGGTTTAGAAGATGTTGCGATGTAGTTGCTCAAAATAAAGTAACAAACTTTTGCACATGCAACAAAGAAAAATAGGCCTTTACAATATTCAAAAGAAATAGGCAAAACTCAAATAAAACAACACAACTTAGTTATTCTTTCGTTCTTGATAACTTTACAACTTAAATGGTACTTGTACGGTTTGTGTGTACGGTTACGAGTACGATTGAGTACGGTTAAAAACTGTTCCTCATCGGCGTCTCTCAACAGGTTGCCCATCACTGTGGCGTTAGCACAGGCGCCGTGGGAATTGTAGTCCTTTATAGTGCGTTGACTACAGACGTCACAATTAGGTGGCCTTTCTTATCAAATCAAATTACTGGCTCTAACAATGACCTGACTTCACAATAAGAGCACGATGACCTGACTTCACAATAAGAGCACAATGACCTGACTTCACAATAAGAGCATAGATGACCTGACTTCACAATAAGAGCACAATGACCTGACTTCACAATAAGAGCATAGATGACCTGACTTCACAATAAGAGCACGATGACCTGACTTCACAATAAGAGCACGATGATCTGACTTCACAATAAGAGCACGATGACCTGACTTCACAATAAGAGCACGATGACCTGACTTCACAATAAGAGCACGATGACCTGACTTCACAATAAGAGCACAATGACCTGACTTCACAATAAGAGCACGATGACCTGACTTCACAATAAGAGCACGATGACCTGACTTCACAATAAGAGCACGATGACCTGACTTCACAATAAGAGCACAATGACCTGACTTCACAATAAGAGCACGATGACCTGACTTCACAATAAGAGCACGATGACCTGACTTCACAATAAGAGCATAGATGACCTGACTTCACAATAAGAGCACGATGACCTGACTTCACAATAAGAGCACGATGACCTGACTTCACAATAAGAGCACGATGACCTGACTTCACAAGAAGAGCACGATGACCTGACTTCAAAATAAGAGCACGATGACCTGACTTCACAGTAAGAGCACGATGACCTAACTTCACAATAAGAGCACGATGAACTGACTTCACAATAAGAGCATAGATGACCTGACTTCACAATAAGAGCACGATGACCTGACTTCACAATAAGAGCACGATGACCTGACTTCACAATAAGAGCACGATGACCTGACTTCACAAGAAGAGCACGATGACCTGACTTCACAATAAGAGCACGATGACCTGACTTCACAGTAAGAGCACGATGACCTAACTTCACAATAAGAGCACGATGAACTGACTTCACAATAAGAGCTTGATGACCTGACTTCACAATAAGAGCACGATGACCTGACTTCACAATAAGAGCACGATGGCCTGACTTCACAATAAGAGCACGATGAGCTGACTTCACAATAAGAGCACGATGACCTGACTTCACAATAAGAGCACGATGACCTGACTTCACAATAAGAGCATGATGACTTGACTTCATAATAAGAGCACAATGACCTGACTTCACAATAAGAGCACGATGACCTGACTTCATAATAAAGCATAAATGACCTGACTTCATAATAAGAGCACGATGACCTGACTTCACAATAAGAGCACGATGACCTGACTTCACAATAAAGCATAAATGACCTGACTTCATAATAAAGCATAAATGACCTGACTTCACAATAAGAGCACAGATTACCTGACTTCATAATAAGAGCACGATGACCTGACTTCACAATAAGAGCACGATGACTTGACTTCACAATAAGAGCACGATGACTTGACTTCACAATAAGAGCACGATGACTTCACTTCACAATAAGAGCACGATGACCTGACTTCACAATAAGAGCACGATGACCTGACTTCACAATAAGAGCACGATGACCTGACTTCACAATAAGAGCACGATAACCTGACTTCACAAGAAGAGCACGATGACCCTGACTTCATAATAAGAGCACAATGACCTGACTTCACAATAGGAGCACGATGACCTAACTTCACAATAAGAGCACGATGACCTGACTTCACAATAAGAGCACGATGACCTGACTTCACAATAAGAGCATAGATGACCTGACTTCACAATAAGAGCACGATGACCTGACTTCACAATAAGAGCACGATGACCTGACTTCACAATAAGAGCACGATGACCTGACTTCACAATAAGAGCACGATGACCTGACTTCACAATAAGAGCACGATGACCTGACTTCACAATAAAGCCGATGACCTGACTTCACAATAAATGACCTGACCTGCTTCACAATAAGAGCACGATGACCTGACTTCACAATAAGAGCACGATGACCTGACTTCACAAGAAGAGCACGATGACCTGACTTCACAATAAGAGCACGATGACCTGACTTCACAGTAAGAGCACGATGACCTAACTTCACAATAAGAGCACGATGAACTGACTTCACAATAAAAGCACGATGACCTGACTTCACAATAAGAGCACGATGACCTGACTTCACAGTAAGAGCACGATGACCTAACTTCACAATAAGAGCACGATGAACTGACTTCACAATAAGAGCACGATGACCTGACTTCACAATAAGAGCACGATGACCTGACTTCACAATAAGAGCACGATGACCTGACTTCACAATAAGAGCACGTTGACCTGACTTCACAATAAGAGCACGATGACTTGACTTCACAATAAGAGCACGATGACCTGACTTCATAATAAGAGCACGATGACCTGACTTCACAATAAGAGCACGATGACCTGACTTCACAATAAGAGCATAGATGACCTGACTTCATAATAAGAGCACAATGACCTGACTTCACAATAAGAGCACGATGACCTGACTTCACAATAAGAGCACAATGACCTGACTTCACAATAAGAGCATAGATGACCTGACTTCACAATAAGAGCATGATGACCTGACTTCACAATAAGAGCATAGATGACCTGACTTCATAATAAGAGCACAATGACCTGACTTCACAATAAGAGCACGATGACCTGACTTCACAATAAGAGCACAATGACCTGACTTCACAATAAGAGCATAGATGACCTGACTTCATAATAAGAGCATGATGACCTGACTTCACAATAAGAGCATAGATGACCTGACTTCATAATAAGAGCATAGATGACCTAACTTCAACATAAGAGCTGGGCTGCAGTCGAATAGTCCCTTAGCTCCTAACGGAGTGAAATGACCCGGAAGTCCCTCAGTGGCAGCCATGATAAGTGCCGTTCGAATTCTCTAGATCAGTGTTTCTCAAACTTTTTCATACCAAGGACCACTTATCCAATAAAAAAACACTCGCGGACCACCTAACTCCACAAATATCCAAAAACACATCGTTTTTTACAAATCGCCTGAAAATGGTACAAACAAGTGGCCACATGTGTGATGAAGGTGTTGTGCTGGGCTATATCATGCAATCGAAAGTTAAACTTAAGCTCGCTCCATTGCGGAGATATTCCCGCGAGAGTGGGGAAAACTTAAATGTATTTATTTATTTCAAATGTGAAATGTTACCAATATACTCACGGACCACTAGGGGGCGCTAATGGACCAGTGGTCCGCGGACCACACTTTGAGAAGCACTGCTCTAAATGATAGGAAAGGAGGTTTCCAACTCTTTATAACTTCCTTTATAACAGGGGTTCTCAAAGTTTTGATGAGTGAGGGCCAATTTAGGTACCCAATATTGGATTGAGGGCCGCCCAAGAAAAAACGGAACACAAAATAATTCCAAAACAAATCCTTTCTTTATTGTACTAACCAATTACCGCAACTCGCGAGATGCATAGTTGCCATGCAACCAGTAGTTTAGCAAACTTTCCACAAGCTGTCATTCATAATTTAGGAATGACAACCCAGGGGGGCGCAGTTTTACCATTCTTAACTCTCTGGAGTCTAACCCCCTGATCCCACCGGAAGCGTCTGCGCTGCGGCTGCGCCGCGCTGCGAACTCCTCCTGCGTCATAACCCACCAGGCGCGTTTCAAAACGTTGCGGAAGCGGAGCGTCGTGTGTGCAGCCTCGCAGTTGTTGGATGAACGTTCCACTTCCTGCTGCGCCGCGTCAAAAATAGGATTCATCCTATATTTTAGAAATTCCTTGCGGCGAGGAGCTTCTGGGACGCTTCGAGCAGCGGCGCAGCGGGTCTGGTGGAATAGCACCCATTGACTAGAGTGGCCGCGATCGCTAAAAACGCCGCAGCGCAACACAGCGCAGACGCTCCTGGTGGAATTAGGGGGTAAGGGTATTTTCTCGATTTTTAGATGTTTTCTTAAATCACCTTTTAAATGTATTTCTTCTAACATGGCACCCCATGTGTTAAATATCAAAATGTTCAGGACAATCTCTGGTCTTGCTATATATGCATATTGCTCACCTTAGAGCACTGTGTGATGAGATAAGTAGCTCAAAAGCTTAAAATGTGACATCCGATTTTTGGAAAATCTTCAAAACTCTTGTGAAAACACAAATGTACTCATGTGATCGAATTGTTTTGGTGTTTTAGATTTGGTTACCAAAGTCCTAGGATCACAAAAGCAGTGAAATATTTGAATTACACTGTATATAAATGTGTTATTCATGTCTAAAATTTTAAAAATAAAATTCAAATTTTGAGTAAAACAGGTGTTTATCACTCTACTTTCACCACAGCAGGGACTGAGATACATCATGACTGAATAATGACTTCATATTACATACCAAGGTTCATGTGATGTGTACAAATACAAATTGAGCATTCAACCTTTTTCTTTCAACCAACAATTTATTATAAATATGTTTTTTTCAACCAACTATTTATATAAATATAAGAAACTGGAAAATCTCACTATTTACAATATTGAACATCAGAACTTTCAACCAACTATTCATTATAAATGTCAAGACAGTGTCAAGGTCTTTGTCTGTCTTCCAAGACAGTGGGTCTGGCTGTTGTGAAGATGGGGGTGATGGTGCATGGGCTGCTGTGTAGGTGGGGTGTACAAGTGCTATACGAGACCTCCACGAGACCTCCTTGCTGGCTGGGTTGAAGGTGATGGCTGTGATGGAGCCTTTGTGCTGAGGTGTATCTTGACCTGGTGGCAGCCGCAGATGGAGGTGGAGGCCGCTGTAGTGATGCTGGTCTGCTGGTCCTTGGTGGTGATGGCTCTGGTGAAGGCCCTTGAGCCACAGTAGATCTTGACCTGGGGGCCGGCACAGATGGATGTTGTGGCTGCTGGATAAACGCCGCCTGTGTAGGACAATAATTACAACTAATTTCATTGAAATAAAGTTCAAGTAAAATGTTGCTCAAGCACAAATAACAATGCACACATACAAATAAAGTTTGGGAGGTTGCAGAAGGAGTCTCTCTCGATCTCTCTCTCTCTCTCACACACACACACACACACACACACACACACACACACACACACACACACACACAGGTATTTCCAGTTACTTTACATTCAGTATAAAATCACAGACACACATATACATAGGCTACATCTGATTACAAAGTCTCATCTGTACAGGACGGTAAAATAATAACAGGCACACATATAAATAAATCTATGACAAAGTCTCATCTGTACAGAACAGTATGATAAAATAATCGATGGCAAAAACATGTCACTGTAAATGTCTCCGTTGTGGGACGAATACATTATTAATTTAATCATCTACACATGTAATCTCACTTTTACACACCAACATAACGTTAACACAGAGTAAACGTTTGCTAATGGAGAGTCTATTTTGTCCCAATAAAAAGTTCATGACTATCGATAAAAAATATATATCAATAAACCTATTGTTCATTTTCGCGGTATTCCCCACACATTGCCAGTACACTATTACTGTAATATTTACACTTACCCATGTCCAAATGGATCCTTGTTGTTGTCTTTGTATTCTTCTTCTTTAGAAGAGTCGAAGACTTCAGGTTCTGAGGCTCTATCTTCACTGCTGCTAGCGAAAAAAATCTCTAGCGAAGTCGGCAACTGTAAAGTTTTCTTTAGCCACTTTCTCTGTCTCTCTCTCTCTCCTCAAAGACGTAAACTGATGGGAGACACGTGGTTTATGTTTTTTTTTACTTGGTGGGTAGGTCCTTAGTGATTTCTCGATGTCCATTGGTCATTTCAGACCATGATGGCTGCCGGCCGATATTTCCTTGACGGACACACAAATCCACCAATCCCACACAGTGTAAAGTCAAGCTGCTTTGAGCGGCCATATTGGCTGCTGTGCCCTGGTTCCAGTCTCACAGGAGATACCGCTGGAAAGCTACTCTTCCAGCGATTCCGCGGATATCTGAATCACATTTCTACTCCTTATAATCGAAAATATATGATTAATTACGTAAAATTATGCGCACCTGGACGCGCCGGCGGATTCCAGAGGGTTTTAAATTCCATTCTAATTCTTACTAGATACAACCATGGAGGATTAAAATATAACGCATGCATTTCAGCGTGTCACATTAACTATCGCGGGCCGCCAGAAACATTTCCGAGGGCCGCCATTGGCCCGCGGGCCGCACTTTGAGAACCCCTGCTTTATAACCTCCTTTAGCTTAGGAACGACTGGACCTCCCTAACCGAAAGGAGAGGAGAAAATGCTGCCCCACAATGCATTGCAGCCGCAGCATTTGCCGTCACACAACAGTCGGCCGTTCACGGAAACAAACGATTATGACGGAGAAATGATATCATGAAAGTTACGGTGCTTATTAAGCATTTTAAAACGTATGTGGTAAGTTGCCAAAGTGCTTTGTTCTGAACGTTCATCAGTATTATAATCACAGAGAGAAATATGAACGTTAGTTTTTACTGAAATTATCAAATAAAGTCAACATTTCACAGTCTTTACTGAGCTGTGGTGTTTGTTCAACTTTTAAAAGATGTTTGAATGGTGATATACACAGAGATAGATGTTAAGGACTAACGTTTATAATAAATACATCTGTATTGATTTAAGATCTTTTCATCAATCATACGTATTGGGATCATTTGTATTAATGTGGACCGGAGGGAGAGGGGGACGAGCAGAAGCTTCACTTTCCTTTTTTATTTCAATTCCAGCTTTGGTCCTGAAGAATCTGTTTCTCTGTTGTCCCCGTTCATAAAGCATAAAGCAGCAGCGTCAGAGCACGGTGCAGAGTCTCTAGATGAGTCCCTCGTTCTTATTGAACATCCATGTTGTAGTCCGCTGTATAGAGAACTGTAGTTTCCATAGTTTCCCCACAGCAGCAGACGCACAACATGACGTCCGCTGGCGCATCAGAAACACGTCGGATAGTGAAAGTGCAGTCGATTCTCTAAAGTACCGCAGTCTCTTCTCCTAAGTCCTTTTGAAGTCTCCTATCCACTATCCCTTAACCCCGTGACCTTTCACTCAGAGGTCAAGGAATAGACGATATTAGAATTCAGGAGCTGATTTTTGGACTATTCGACTGCAGCCCAAGATGACCTGACTTCACAATAAGAGCACGATGACCTAACTTCAAAATAAAACCGACCAAGAGCTGACTTCAAAATAAAAGCATTGATGAACTGACTTCAAAATAAAAGCGTCCAAGTACTGACTTCAAAATAAAAGCATCCAAGTACTGACTTCAAAATAAAAGCATTGATGAACTGACTTCAAATAAAAGCATCGATGAACTGACTTCAAAATAAAAGCGTCCAAGTACTGACTTCAAAATAAAAGCATCCAAGTACTGACTTCAAAATAAAAGCGTCCAAAAACTGACTTCAACCCTTTACTGACTTATTAATAAAAGCATTGATGAACTGACTTCAAATAAAAGCATCGATGAACTGACTTCAAAATAAAAGCGTCCAAGAACTGACTTAAAAATAAAAGCGACCAAGTACTGACTTCAAAATAAAAGTCCCAAAAAGGAAATTGAGAGAATCGACGAATTTCCACCCAGGGTACTTCTCCTCAGCAGTCCCCCAAAGTTGTGTGAGCTGCGCCAGAGCAGCGGAGAGGCAACCCATCTTCCAGTGCAGATGAGGCAAATGATACCCCTTTTGTTGCTTTCCCTGGAGACCCAAGCACAGGTGATGAGGAGGGTGAAGCGTCCTTGCTTCCATGTTTGAAGGGCCAGTTCGGGACCGCCCAGATGGAAGACCCAAAACTGTTGCATGCACGGAGCAATGTTACGGAAATAAAACCAGTTCCAGGAGTAGGTGAGTTTACATGTCCTCGTTTCCTAATAAAAGAAAATCTATTATACTATGCCAAAGAGGTTGAAGGTCAGCGGAGAGATTTGTTGGTTGTCCCAAAACAATATGTGTCCACAGTGTTGCATCTGGCTCACAGCCATGTCCTAGGGGCCCACCTAGGTGTTGAGAAGACAGGCAGCGGATTGTGAGCCGGTTCCACAGGCCAGGGGTGGTAAGAGCTATTGAGGAGTCATGTTGCAAACGCGTTGAATGTCAAAAGATGAGTCGCAAGCCACACTTTAAAAATCCCCTAATACCTCTACCGATAATCAATGTACCGTTTTCTCGCATTGCCATGGACTTAGTGGGACCGCTGGAGAAGTCTGCCAGGGGACATCAGTATATTCTTGTGATTCTTGACTATGCAACCAGGTACCCAGAGGCCATTCCCTTGAGGAACATTACTACGAGAGTGATTGCACGGGAGCTGCTTCACCTGTTCAGCCGAGTTGGGATTCCTAAAGAGATGCTAACAGACCAAGGCACTCCCTTCATGTCCAAGGTAATGAAGGATCTCTGCAGGCTCTTCAAGGTAAAGCAGCTTCGTACATCTGTCTACCATCCTCAGACAGACGGGTTGGTAGAACGCTTTAATAAGACATTGAAATCCATGTTAAAGAAGGTTGTTGACAAGGATGGTCGTAACTGGGACCAGCTGCTACCCTATGTCCTGTTTTCAATCAGGGAAGTTCCGCAGGCTTCAACTGGTTTCTCCCCCTTCGAGCTGCTGTATGGCCGACAGCCCAGAGGACTTCTCGACATCGCAAAGGAAGCCTGGGAGGAGCAACCAATCCCCCATTGGAGCCTGATTGAGCATATAGAGACGATGCAGGTGCATATGAAAGATGTCTGGCCCATGGTGAGCACATTGCTCAAGCCCAAGAAGCCCAGAGGAAAGTGTATAACAGAGGTGCCCAACCGTGGGAGTTCCTGCCAGGGGATAAAGTGCTTGTCCTGGTCCCCACCACAGAACACAGATTCCTGGCATCGTGGCAAGGACCCTATGAAGGGGCAGAGAAGGTAGGACCAGTCAATTACAAGGTACGCCAACCTGGCTGTCGCAAAACATTGCAAATCTACCATGTTAACCTGTTACGCCCGAGAGGCACTGCTGTGTTGTTCTTGCCCGGTTGTGTTTCCCTCTTCTCCAGACAATGAGGTGGCCGAAGTTGAATACAGTCCAGGGCTATCCAAAGCTCAATTACAGCAAACCAAGGAGCTGGTTCAGCAGAGTTTGGATGTGTTCTCAGTACGACCTGGACGCACATCGATGGTGGAACATCAAATCTACACAGAGCCGGGCCAAAAGGTAAAGGTGCGGCCCTACCGGGTGCCGGAGGCAAGACAATCCATTGAGCAAGAATTGCAGAAAATGCTGGCTATGGGAGTGATTGAAGAATCTCCCCAACCCACTCTCTTCAGTCTGTGTACAAATGACAGGACTTTACACATTGGAAATGCGTGCAATAGATACGCAGAAGTCCGATTTTGCGTGCATATGATACGCTAACCATTCCCATTGAGATCTGAGGCCGAGTTTTGCGTGCATATGATACGCCACGTTTCGTGCATACACCACTTATTTTTGTCCGGTCGGTTCTTTGTAGACCGGAAGCTGTGTGGTTCATAAAAACATGTTCTTACTCAATATATATAGACATTTTATTCATTGGGATAAACCCCTTGAGATGCACCATCTCGTTTTCAAGGGGGTCCCGACAATAGCAACAACTTACCAATACCAAGCCATGATTATTGTTTTTATTTTAAATCGTATAATGTCGGACTTTGTTTGCCGTCTGTGAGGAATAGAAATGTGGCTCAGAGCCACAGAATAATGAAGTCTGTATTTCTTTTAATCTTTTTTTCCTTCTAATTTGTTCTTTTTTTCTAAATAACACACTGTTATTTACTCAACAATAACACACAATTATCCTTGTTTTTATTTATTCGTTTGATTCTATAATCTTGGGCTTTTTAGCCATAAATAAAGTCACCGGAAACAGACACCACAAACCCACTGAACTGATTACCCAAGATCCTCAGCTTGAAGCTCGGGGATGTTTTAGCCGCAATGCACGTAGGGATATCCGAAAAAAAATTCAGAGTTTAGGATGGCCGAAGACACTACACTACCCATAATCCCCTGCTATCCTTTGGGACTACAGTCCCGTTGACAAACCCCGTGATTAATCTTCAAGCTCTGGATGTTGGAGTGGCAGTGCGCCAAGGTTACGTCGAGCGTCAAGCTCTTTGAAATGGAACGAAACCACGGCAGATTATTCAAAACTGGACTCGAACGCCCCCCCCAGAACTACACATGCTGGCTATTGTGTTTCGCAACATGTTCTCTATGGCACGTCTCTACTGGGAATTGTAGTTTTAAAAGACGTTTTCGTTTTCCCCAGAATTAGAAGTTGACAGTATTAAACTGTGTACAGCCCTGGAGGTTTAGGCGACAGGAAACAAATTGGTGTTTACAAATTTAAAACATATAATTAATAAATGGGTGAAAATCACTTGTGTCCATAATGGGCAGCATTAATATTAATATTAACATGACAGCTCATTACTTTGTATTTTTACTCCACTACATTTATTTTAGTTACTTTGCAGATTCTGATTAATGATGTGAAATATAAACAACCCTTAATTAGTGTTGATACTGCAAGGAGACGTATTGTGTGAAAAGAAATGTAAGATGTTGTTTAATTGCTTATATATTTATGATCCACGTCACATCTTCAGTTTAGGCGGCAGTTCTTCCTGTTTGTCTAGAAGTCTTCTCAGCAGGGCTCTATAAATAGAGAACTACGGATTTACAACGTGTATTACAATGCCGTTATGTGATGAGAAAAGCAAGAACACTCGGAATAAAGTATTATTTCATTTTTTTTTTTTATGTTTTCGGATTTCACATCGCATAAACACCATATCCCAGCGTGCATTGCGGCTAAACCATTCAATCACCGAGCTGAGGATCTTTCCTACGTCTGTTTCCGGTATTGTTTTTGACGGATATATTTTGTTATATTAACATCGATTTAATGCATTAATGTAGCCTTTGTTTCCTCTAAAAGAGGTGTCGATCAGCTGGGGCAAAAAGAAAATCGGCGAAATCGAGTGTGACTATTAAAAAATAAATCATTATTATATTAATATTGACAATAACAACTGACCGTCTTGGTAGAGCATTTGCTTTAGCATTTCCGGGTATTTCTCCACTGGTTGGGCCATGTTAACAATACCGTAATCCAGTTTAGTGGATATAAAACAATGTATTACTTTCTCAAAGTCATTAAAAGAAAGGAAAGGCTTGACGTTTGCTAAAAGTCTTGGCTGAAAGAAGCTGGATTTTACCACAGAATTGATCT
The DNA here is from genome assembly GCF_902827175.1 of Gymnodraco acuticeps. Classification (NCBI taxonomy): domain Eukaryota; kingdom Metazoa; phylum Chordata; class Actinopteri; order Perciformes; family Bathydraconidae; genus Gymnodraco; species Gymnodraco acuticeps. The sequence continues at coordinate 88,065 of NW_022990591.1, read as the reverse complement.
GTTTGTCTAGTTTAAAATCACGATCAATCCGTACAGCGAGCTTTGTGACAATGGGTTTCACACATGGGACAAGAGAATCCAGCACAGGCGGGGCATTGGGGCCACCACTGGGTCCAAACATTATCACCTCTGTCTTTTTTTCATTGAATTTTAAAAGGTTCAAGGCCATCCAGGCTCGGATGTCCTGCAGATAGTCAGACAGGCGTTTCTGAGGGTTTGGGTCATTTATATTCAGGGGCATGTAGATTTGAGAGTCATCTGCATAAAAATGAAATGAGACGCCATATTTCTTAATGATAGCACGCAGGGGGAGCAGGTACAGGGAAAATAAAATCGGCCCAAGAATGAAGCCTTGGGGTACCCCGTACGGGAGAGGAGCAGAGGAGGAAGTCAATTCAGTAAGATTTATATTAAAGCTTCTTTCGACTTAAACCAGAACAACACATATTTCTACATTTCGTCATACCAGAATGAGTTTTCCTTACATTTTACTGAATGTCTAGTGATCTACTCATATGTATAGACATAACAATATACGAATAGTCTGTAAATAAAAATGACAAAAAGTTAAAACCGCCAATCATTTCACAAAATCTCAGAGGTGATCATTTTCAATTAGCCAGCAGTCCAGTGACTACGTTCAAAACAATGAAGAGCAGCCAACTCTGACATCAGAGAAAAGAGAACCACTGAGTTCATATGTTTACTTATTTACTTGGTTCTTAGTCCGGGCAGAAAAGCAGCACCGGCGAGGCAGAGGGAGAAATGGCACATTTGGGAGATTGTGTTGGGTTGGTGGTATGAGGGCTTAAGTTATGAGTCGTGTCTCATTACAGCTAGACTCATAGGCGGAGTTTGACATTTGCGCTTGGGGGGCAAACCTTTTTTTACTGACGTCAGTACACAGTCCCAACTATTGTGTGGGGTGCTACAGATACAGTAGCAATAAAGCCAGCGTTCACCGCACTGAGTATGACTTTTCCACATACGAACACAACTCGTCCCGTCATGCACGCCTCATGCCCGCCGTACACACTCACTCATATGGAAGGTGCGGTCTCTCCCCCCTACAACAAGCATTACATAACTGTAAAACGTATCATAACTGTGCACATCTTATACTTATTTGATAACTACTATATCTCTTGGTTACTTGAACACGCTACAATATTATGAACCAGTGTCCTACCTTAGTGCAGAAGTAGACGCCTTAAACGTTTTAAAAATCGCCGCATAGCCATTACTGCTAATTATTGTAATACAATAGCTGAATCACTTGTATGCAAAAAAAAGCGAGGGAACTTGTGTCCTTAACCTCATACGTCACACACACACACGTCACAACATGCGACTGCTCAAAAATTATTTCAAACAAAACATGATATTATTCAGAGTTGTATTGTAACAATCATTATATTACATCTATTACAAATATTGACATACGAAATATTTGTATTGGAACAGCTTTAGACGTAGTAATGCTGTAACATATTTCAGCCACTAGGGGGGGCAATGCCCCCCCTTCCCCCCCGCAAAATCCGCCTATGGCTAGACTTGACTGAACTCCATTTTAGTCGGACAAATCACGTTTGAAATGTTTATTAACAGCAGCTTATAGTTTCAGTTTGGACCCAGCCTCACATCGAGCCATTCCCCCTGAGCTCCAAGGCTTTCCCGTGAATATATTATCTAGTGAGACTGCTATGTGTCGGCCTGGGACCGGCCACAACAAGCCAACTACCCCCTAAGCACCTTGACCTTGAGGGGAAGAAACTATCCCATAAGACCTCTATGTGTGGGCCTGGGTCCGGCCCCAACGAGCCCACGTTCAAGCAAAGATGAGTTGATAATCCAGCCCAGTAACCACCTGATATGCTATAATTTTCCAGCTATAAATATGTATTCAAACATCAAGGATTGCAAGGGGAACAGTGGTGGGGGGTATGACCTCCTTTTTGAAGATGGAGGGTGTGAATACAGAGAGAAGGTTCAGGAGCAACTCTGCTGCTTAGTCTCCGCAACAGTTCCCGTAAATACTCAAAAATGTACTTTCAAATGTATAATTTTCTAGACTACACACTGAATTCTTCCATTGATGAGGGGCGTTCTCTCTTTTGACATCTGGATTGTCTGCACTGATTTAGCGTGAATGCAATAACCTCCACTCTCCAGGAGTTACAGACTTTATAGAACATCCCATTATTGTGTTCTCTTTAAAATGTGGGTGATTGCTATACACATGAATGCTGACCCTTCTGACGTTTGACCTTCTGTGAGAATGCTGTTCTTTGACTCAAGTAAACCTCTACATATTAAACTCAACTTGAGAGTCATTGTCCGAGTTACTCTGGATACACATTGTCTTTCTCTTCAGTAGAAACTGATATCCATGTCCTATAAAAGATCTCTTGGTTAATGCTCACAACCATCACATTTCATTTAATCACCTTTTATAAACACTACAATGCTTCACTCTCTGTTTCAAAAACACAAGTTTGCAATGAAATCATTTGGCATTTCTTATTTTTTTAATTATTTTTCAATGCTGCATGGGTTGCAGAAATACTCCAACTGAATAATGGCAGCTCAGATTCAGTCTGGAGGTCTGTGAAGTGGTTCCTGTGCTCATGATATCTCCACCTCCACAGGGAAATGGTCACTGACGGCCTTCGCCTGAGAGAATAGACAAGGAAACACTTTAGAAAGTTTCCCCTTGTGGATCAATGTGTTAGTTCAACTAAGCATACATGTCTCAGTTAAACATATACCAGGTGGTTTCTTTGCACAAGATGGCCTTAAAGGAAGCTAATAGCTAATAAATAACCTTATTAGGGTTTTATGCTTGGTGTTTTCAGAAAGCTGCTTTCAAACTATTCCTTTAAAGAGATAATGTTACGCAGAGTGTAGCAGGTAGGACCCAAACGCAGATTACACTTGACGATACCTTTATTTCAAGGACTTTAAATAAACTTGGACAAACAAAACACTCTTCGGTGAACTGGGTCACATACAAAAGAAGCACCAACACTGAACACAGGAGGAGACAAGACTAAATACAGGGAGGGGTAATCACAAGACGAGAAACAGCCGGTTAGGGGAGGAGAAACACAAGGGCCACAGGTGAACACAATCAGACAACTAGACACACCAGGGAAACTAACGACAGGAGGAAAACACAGGGAAAAGGACCAGACAATAAACCAGGAGGAAAACATGACATGGAGAACAGCAAAAACACCCAAACCTACAAAACTACAACCGTGACATGAACTTAGGAGTGTGACAGATAAGAAGAAAACATTCAACACGTCCTTGTTCAGAGTCTGCTCTGAAAAAAGGGTAGGTTCAACTTAATGTTATAGCTTTCAGCTAATATAATACATTTATGTGAAATTATACATTTAATTCAAGTCAACGTTTCGGCTCTCTCCTCAATGGACACAATTGAGAAAAGGTGCTAGTGCTCAGAAAAAGACCCTTTGTGCACAAAGGCCCTTAAGACCATCTTTATAGACCTTCAGACATTTAAGTACAATGACACTGCAATGAACCTAGTGGGGTACTAGAAAGTTGTTGTTACCTGAGCCTGGTTAAGACCATATGCATTCTCAAAGTCAAACTTGTCAGCGTTGCGGGGGTTCATTCCCTTGTACATGTCATTGGTGACGACAATCCTGCAGACAGAGGAAGAGAGGCGTGATTAAGAGTGTGTGTGAAGGGTGTATATGATTATCCAACACGTTCTCACTCCCAACTCGTGCTATAGTGATGTTATGTCAGGATCCTTTGGCGTCCCTTTCAAACGCAGTGGGAGGACCTTTAGCGTCGAAACTCAACTATCAGGGAGTCCCATAGACTTGCACAGAGCTCCCTGAACGTCCGTGATAGACGAGTTGAGATCACAGCGAAATGCTCTCCGCAGACCCATTCTCACAGCGTTTATCAACCTTTTTCTAACTCAATATCAAGCCACACTTATTGGTTTTACTTCTTTATTGTAATTGTATAATGTCTGACTTTGTTGCTGTGAGTTAGGGGGAGAGTAGGGGCTCAGAAAACTGAAATCTGTATTGTTTCATAGCTTTTTCTTTCAAATGTTGTATTCTTTTCTAAACCTGACTTATTTACTCAACAATAAAACACAATTATCCTTGTTTTTATTTATTTGTTTGACTGTATAATGTAGGACGAGTTGGGAGTGAACATGTACGGCTGTATATAATTATCTGTGTGTGTTCACCTGTCGTAATCGTTTCCAGACTTCGACACTGTACTGTCAACATTGTTGGCGATCAGCCAGTGGAAGACATTGGTGTCGAAGAGGGGGATAGTCGGCCGCTTGTACAATGGTACATAATTGATGCCTGCGTTGAAGTCTCCGAGCACCATGATGTTCTGCAGGCAGAGGGGAAAAGCTCAAATTCATTATTTTAAAACTAGATCAGAATAATGTCATGGTAATGGTGAATCTAAAAACAAAACAACAAATGTAATCGCCCCCTATCTAGATGCTGCTCTCTGTCGGGGAAATATGGGCTTACATAGTAATAGTGTTTTCTACTACTGTTACTAACAGTTCGGCTAAAGAATAGTTTGGTGTTTCTACGGTTGTAGAGTTTTACATTGTTTTGCCATTTTCTTTTGGCCTCCTTCACCACGTCCACAAGGGCCTTGAGTTCTTCTACAGCAGTTCTTGGAGAGGTGTGAATGGGGATCAGAACAAAGTCCATCACAGCTGGAGACCAGGAGAGAGAGAGGAGTGAATGAAGAGAGACAATGACAACAGGAGAAATACCGCTAAAGTAAGTAAATGAACCTCATCACATTCAACCACTAATACAAAACTAAGTCCTTTAAATTTGGCAGGAAGGACTTGAAACTTGAAAAAGAGGACTGAGTGTGTGGCAGAAAATATTAAACCGACTGAATGATAGAGTTGTTCAAAGTGGTGTTGGTGACGGACAGACCTCAGGATCTCCTCTCACACAAGTCTGGTGCTTAGTTCTCTAAAATAGTTGAGATAATCTACATTTCCAGTGAAAGAACAGTCTCTCCTCTAATACCGGGCTCTGTGGAGGAAAACTGGACGACGTAGGGCGGTCTGTTGAAGTCGCCTGCCTTGCCCTCATCGTATTGGAAGCTGCCTTTCACGGACACCGTCTGATTCCTGCAGAGGAAAGATGGAACTCTTTATTTTGAAGACGTCTCCAAACAGTGGATCGAGTTCGACTCTTTCTCATGGTCAGATATTCACACAACTCCTGGAGCATTTTCTATGCTGTTTAAACTCTTTATCAAACACATAGTATCTCTTTCTGTTCACTGATCTGAGGTATTAACAAAGCAATCCATACAAAAGATCATTTAACTGTTGTTGTTTTGTTTTTGCCCTTTTGTGTTTTACTTGTAGAGGAAGAGGTATCTCTCCTTATGGCTGCCGGGACCCAAGGGCAGGGGCTCACTGGAGATGTTTGTGAACTGATGAGAAACTCTGGGGAAACACACACACACACAGATATAACTTTTGTTTATCTTAAATCATAATTTGAGTTCATTATCTGTCGAACTTTTTTATAAACTTCTACAAAAGGTCACTATTAGTGCTGCAGCATTTGGTGATGGCAAAAACATGGCATAAAACACAAAGGAAACACAAGGAAGATACAATACCAAAAAGCTTACGGTGACTGATATGGAGGGAGACAGAAAAAACAAACAATGAACCAACACTGAACACAGGAAGAGACAAGACTAAATACAGGGAGGCATAATCACGAGACGAGAAACAGCCGGGCAGGGGAGGAGAAATACAAGGGCAACAGGTGAACACAATCAGACAATCAGACAATCCAGGGAAACTAACGACAGGGAGGAAGACACAGGGAGAAAAGAACAGCAAAACAAAACCCATTACCAGACACACAAAACTAAAATCGTGACATGACATAAGGGGTCTCAGGCGGACGGCCCGGGGGCAAGGCAGAGTTCATAAAGGGGCGAAGGTCACAGCGGGCGAACTCAGGGGGCTGGGCATGAGGGCGAAGGCAGCGGCTGGAAGAGTCAGGGGGCCGGGCCCGAGGGCTGCGGCCGGGAAAGTCAGGGGGCTGGGCTCGAGGGCGAAGAACACGGCACTCAGGGGGCTGGGCTAGAGAGCGAAGACCGCAGCTGGGGAACTCAGGGGGCCGGGCACAAGGACGGACGGGCAGGAGCTGGTGTCGGCTGGACCCCCAATGAAACAGGTGTTGGCGAGACCCCCGGCGGGACAGGTGTCGGCGGGACCCCCAACAGGTCAGGGCACGGAGTTGGCAGGACTCCCAACGGAACCCCCAACGGAACAGGACATGGGGTTGGAAGGACTCTCAGCGGAACCCCCAACGACACAGGACATGGAGTTGGCAGGACCCCCGACGCAACAGGTGTCAGCTGGATTTACAACGGCACAGGACATAGGATTGGCAGGACCCCTGGCAGAACAGTAGTCGGCGGGGCCTCCAATGGCACAGGACATAGGGTTGGCAGGACCCCCGGCAGAAGAGTAGTCGGTGGGGCCTCCGACGGCACAGGACATAGGGTTGGCAGGACCCCCGGCAGAAGAGTAGTCGGCGGAACCCCCAACGGCACAGGACATAGAGTTGGCACGACCCCCGGCAGAAGAGTGGTTGGCGGGACCCCCAACGGGACAGGACATGGAGTTGGCAGGACCCCCAGCGGAACCTCGAACGGCACAGGACATAGGGTTGGCAGGACATAGGGTTGGCAGGACCCCCGGCAGAAGAGTAGTCGGTGGGACCCCCAACGGGACAGGACATGGAGTTGGCAGGACCCCCAGCGGAACCTCTAATTGACCAGGACATTGGGTAGGGACTTGAGAGGGGACTCGAGAGGTGACTTGAAAGGGAACTCGAGAGGAGACTTGAGAGGGAACTCGAGAGGAGACTTGAGAGGGAACTCGAGACATGACTTGAAAGAGGACTCCAGAGGGAACTTGAGAGGGAACTTGAGAGGAGACTCGAGAGGGGACCTGAGAAGGAACTTGAGAGGGGACTCGAGAGGGAACTTGAGAGGAGACTCGAGAGGGGACCTGAGAAGGAACTTGAGAGGGGACTCGAGAGGAGACTCGAGAGGAGACTTGAGAGGGAACTCGAGAGGAGACTCGAGAGGGAACTCGAGAAGAGACTCGAGAGGGGACTCGAGAAGAGATACAAGAGGGGACTTGAGAAGGAACTTGAGAGGAGACTTGAGACGGTCGGTTCGCTGACAGAACACGGGGGGGCTGGAGTCGGCCGGAACACCGTCAGGAGACGAGGTGCTGGAGTCGGCCGGTACGTCCACAGGACACGGGGAGCTGGCATCGGCCGGTACGTCCACAGGACACGGGTGCTGGCGTTGGCCGGTACGCCGACAGGACACGGGGAGCTGGCGTCGGCCGGAGAGCCAACAGGAGACGAGAGGCTGGAGTCGGCCGGTACGCCGACAAGACACGGGGAACTGGCGTCGGCCGGAGAGCCAGTACTGGAGCCGAAACTGGAGTCAGGACCATGGCTACTGGGGCCGGTACTGAAGCCGGAACCAGAGCTGTTGGGGCCGGTTCTGGAGCCGGAACCATGGCTGTGTGAGCCAGGTAAGCATGGCTGTGTGGGCCGGTACTGGTGCACGAATCCATGGCTTTGTGGGGTGGTTCTGGAGCCTGAACCATGTTTGCTGGGGACAGAAGTTGGGCTGGAACCATGGCTGCTGGGGCCAGAAGTGGGTCTGGAACCATGGCTGCTGGGGCCAGAAGTGGGTCTGGAACCATGGCTGCTGGGGCCTGTACTGGAGCCCAAAGCTTGGCTTCTGGGGCTCGGGCTGACATAGCCTGACGAGTACCCGAGAACGGCTCCTGGACAGGAGCAGGAAATGGGGCAGAAGCAGGGGTTGACTCCAGACGGAACACACCGAGACGTATGGTGTCAGGTTGGGAATTGGGAGGCAGGGGGCTAGCATGCCTGGAGCTAGCTAGCCGGGAATCACATGTCTGGAGGAAGTCCATAATCCAGTCAGGTAAAAATAAACATGGTTTCTCTGTTGCCAACCGGTGCACCTCTGCCAGAGCGGCCTACTTCTGTAGAACACTGGACACTCCCTTAAGCCAATCATAGCAGCAAGGCAATAAAAAAGTAAAATGAATTAATTCAACCTCAAATGGATCATCTGCTGGGTCCATTTCTGGTCGGTTCATTCTGTTACGATTTGGGAAAGGTAGGACCCAAAAGCAGACTACAAAAAAAGGTAAGTGCTGCATTCGACACGGTGAATCATCAGATTCTCCTTCGCACTCTCCAAAAACTTGGAGTTTCAGGCTCTGCACTTTCCCTCCTCACCTCATACCTGAAAGACCGTACCTACAGGGTGACTTGGAGAGGGTCTGAGTCCGACCCTTGTCAATTAACTACAGGGGTCCCTCAGGGCTTTGTTCTTGGTCTCCTCTTCTCCCTGTACACAAACTCGCTCGGATCAGTCATTAGCCCGCATGGTTTTTCATACCACTGCTACGCTGACGACACCCAATTAATTCTGTCCTTTCCCCGCTCAGAGACCCAGGTCGTCGCACGCATCTCTGCTTGTCTAGCTGACATCTCTCAGTGGATGTCTGCTCATCACCTCAAGCTCAACCTTGACAAGACTGAGCTGCTCTTCCTTCCGGGAAAAGATTGTTCCACTCTTGACCTAACAATCAACATCGGCACCTGTGTTGTTTCCCCGACTCAGACTGCAAGGAATCTGGGTGTGACCCTAGATAACAACCTGTCCTTCACTGCAAACATCGCTGCTACAACCCGTTGCTGCAGATACACGCTTTACAACATCAGGAAGATACGTCCCCAGCTGACCCAGAAAGCGACTCAGGTTCTGGTCCAGGCTCTCGTCATCTCACTCCTAGACTACTGCAATTCCCTCCTGGCTGGTCTACCTGCATGTGCCATCCGACCTCTGCAGCTCACCCAGAATGCAGCGTCTCGCCTGGTCTTCAACCTTCCTAAATTTTCCCACACCACTCCGCTCCTCCGCTCCCTTCACTGGCTTCCGGTAACTGCTAGAATCCACTTCAAGACACTGGTACTTGCTTACCATGCTGCGAATGGATCTGGCCCTTCGTACATCCAGGACATGGTTAAACCGTACACCCCAGCGCGTGCACTCCGCTCTGCATCAGCCAAACGACTCGCTGCGCCCTCGCTGCGAGGGGGACCCAAGTTCCCATCAGCAAAAACACGTGGGTTTGCTGTCCTGGCTCCAAGATGGTGGAATGAGCTCCCCATTGACATCAGGACAGCAGATAGCTTGCACACCTTCCGGCGCAAACTGAAAACTCATCTCTTTCGACTCCACTTCGAGCGATAGAACTATTAACAAAGCACTTTTATACTAACAAAGGACTGGCTTACCTAAAGCCAGTTGAGAAGCACTTGAAATGTTTGGCTCTATGAAACCTGATGTGCTTTATGATTCTGTTTTCTTCAAGTTTGTGTCTTCCTGGTCGAATGCACTTACTGTAAGTCGCTTTGGATAAAAGCGTCAGCTAAATGTAATGTAATGTAATGTAAGTTGGTCTAGAAAACAAGCTTTATTTTAAAAGCTGATGGCAAAAAACAAATAATGAACCGACACCGAACACAGGAAGAGACAAGACTACAGTAAATACAGGGAGGCGTAATCACGAGACGAGAAACAGCTGGGCAGGGGAGGTAGAAACACAAGGGCAACAGGTGAACACAATCAGACAATCCAGAGAAACTAACGACAGGGAGGAAAATACAGGGAGAAAATAACAGCAAAACAAAACCCAATACCAGACACACAAAACTAAAACCGTGACATGACATAAGAATCGTGACACCGGGACTTCACTGCAGCTCCACAATACTTCATTTAGATATTTTCACTTGTTCTGCCCTTGCCAAATACAGCGATTATTGAGATTTGGATATTGCAGATTAGTCCATATTCCAATTAAATAACATTTAGATGAATGAAGCAGCCCTCACAGTCTGCGTGTCTGCGTGTAGGAATACTGTGTTTGCTCTTTATAAGTCTTACTGGTTAACAAGATCCATGAGACTTTGTGTCACTGTCCCATCTTTGTCACGGACTTCCTGGATCAGAATGATGTCATAGCGAAGGACAATCTGAAAAAGAAAGAAATCAGATTCAAGTATTTGACACCATAGATCACAATATGTTACTGATGAAACTGGAACGTATGGCGTCAGAGGGGTGGGATTAAACTGGGTGAGAGATTATTTAAGCAACAGACAACAATTTGTTGAAATTGGTGAACATAAATCAGAATACATGAACATAACTTGTGGAGTACCTCAGGGGTCCGTGTTGGGTCCAGAGCTGTTTATAATATACATCAACGACATTTGCAGAGTATCAAATATATTGAAATTTATTTTATTTGCAGATGACACTAATATGTTTTGTTCCGGTGATAATTTGAAAGAGCTAATGGAAGTGATAACAGCAGAAATGATTAAAGTAAAACATTGGTTTGACACAAACAAATTATCATTAAATATAAGCAAAACAAAGATTATGTTATTTGGAAAACATAAAACAAATCCACAGATACAATTAATACTAGATAACATACACATATAAAGAGTATATGAAAGGAAGTTCCTTGGTGTGGTTTGAGAGCACAACATCAGCTGGAAACCTCATATCACTCATGTAAAAGCAAAACTGGCTAAAACTATCGCAATATTGGGAAAAGCCAGATACATTCTGGAACTCATTGTATACTCTATATAACACACTCATATTGCCATATCTGATTTACTGTGTGGAGATTTGGGGAAACACGTACAAAACCAACCTACAGCCGTTATGCACATTACAGAAAAGGGCTATAAGAGTAATCAATAATGTTGGATATCTTGAACACACTAATGTATTATTTTTGAAGTCACACATATTGAAGTTCATTGATCTGGTTACATTTAAAACGACACAAATCATGTACAGAGCCAGACATAATCTACTTCCTAGGAAATTAAAAACATTGTTCATAGACAGAGAGTATAATTTGAGAGGAAATCTACATTTTAAACTCAGGTCAGAACAACTCTGAGAAGTATGAGTTTAACAATCTGTGGGGTGACTTTATGGAATGGTTTGGAGCAGGAGTTCAAACAAAGCACAAGCATCATTCAGTTTAAAAGGATGTACAGAAACACTTTTTTGGAAACATGAGAATGAAGAAAGTGATTGAAGATGAGAAATGATTGTAAATGTATAAATGTAAATCTAAGTAGGAATAACTTGCATAATGATTTAAAGGACAATCATTGATCAAGTAAGGGGTGGGAATTAATAAGCATTTGCTTCCTCCTACTCCCTTTCGGACACATATGATTTATTATTATTATTATTATTAATATGAAGACATTTTTTTTGTTTTTGTTGAATATACAAATATTACCATGAATGTGGATAAATACTGTATTATAACAATACGGTATTCTGTTTTTCACATTTTGTATTTGTTATTTTTTAATCTGTTTGAAATAAAGACTGAAAGAAAGAAAGAAAGAAGTTATTGAAGCAGTGACGTCATATTTAATTAATGGTCAACTTTATAATATTATTAAAACAAAGTGGTCAGTTGAATTAATCAATTGGTGTTAATTGTTGTTCTGGGTAGGGGCAGACCAATTCCACACATTAACATTCATAGGCAGCACTACTTCCTGGTAAACAGCTGTAAAAAATATGTCAAAAAATATGACCTTTAAGTCATTAGTGTTAGAAACATGGGCAAAACAAATCACTTTTTAAACATTGAATTAGTTTTTCAGGATACTAAATTAGTATGTTGAGATATTAGGTCAGTATTTTCAGTTATTACTTGCCAAGATACAGTCAAGACAACAAGAAAAAACCCATATTAAATTCCAATACAGTTTCAGACCTCTTTGATGGTATCCATGACTTCTTTGTTCTGGGATTTCTTGGGTCCAAAACATTCGATGTTGAAGGCTCCAATCAGCAGACAGGAGGTCACATGCAGCAGGGCCAAGAAGAGACCCAGAGCACAAAGCAGACGCATCCTGGGACTAACAGGTCAGAGGCATATATAGTTAGAAATGCTTATAATCACTGTTGAAGCAGTTATCATTCTAAATCTTGACTGTAGGACAGATGGACAGTTAGCATGTAATAGTTATACTGTGATCCACCTGATCCTGAACGCAGTCTTTTCCCGCTGTTGGAGCATTTACTCAGGCAATGTCCTGAAGTACATTTCTACTCCACTACATTCAAAAGCCAGTATTGTTCTATTTCCTCCACGACATTTATCCACCTGCTTTTTACATCTGAAAGTATTTGTTAGAGCCATTTTCATTTCATTAATATGGTCTGAATGTTAGGCTTAACAATAATATAAGGATTTAGATTAATTAATTAATCATTTATTTTTGTGAGTCACACTATGGTTTAAAATATATTAATTTAAGGCTCATTTATTTGTTATGAAATGTGCGTCAGGTATCACGTGCATGGCTACATGTCTATATGGCAGGACAAGGGGACACAGCTGATGAGACGAGACGGGGAAGCGGTAAAGTGTTTCTATGCCGTCTGGACCAATGAATAGAGCTCATCTGATTCAACAACGACCTCCGTTACATTTCTTTGGAAACAAAGAGAGGCGCCTCAAAACCCACAGCCCGACAGAGAAGTGGCTATTACATGTAGACACGGATTGAAGTGTTTGTCCTGATAAAGTTATCTCTACTACGTAGCTTGTAGCATGTAGCTTGTAGCATGTAGATGAGAGGTGATGTGATTCAGCAGTCTTTATTACTTGTTTGCGCACATGAATATACATATGTGTGTGTGTGTGTGTGCACGACTGTTAGGATACAACAGTGTGTGTGTATGTGTGCGCAATTGTTGCAAGGAGGGGGGAAAAACACAACGCTGCAGCTCCGTTGATGGGACTTGGCTAATTAGCGGCTAGCACTCATTACAATGAGCTCAGCCCCTCTCCAACACATCAGCTTTGCTAAATAGACAGCGTTAGCCCCCATCTTTTGGGATTTCAGATTATAATTATCCGAATAGTATTTTCTCATCCTGAATACTAAATTGAGATGATTTTGTTCCAACTATGTTTCTTCTATAGGCCTAGGTCAGCACCTCACATGTTACCAGCGGAAAACCTGTGATGATAGATGATATATTCTGCATGTCAGACTGACCCACCGAAGCTGCGTACTGTATTTTCTATGGGTTCAATGAACCGTTGATTTTGACAATAAAGTTCCGACAGTTTATATAAAATGTGTCATGATTATTCATGTTTGGTATTTTGAAAAAAAAACTTCACAGACATGTTTTATATAGGTATGGCCCTACAATATATTATTCAAATATAGAATGATCGGTCCACTTTAACTGACCACGCTTTGCCCATTCTGTCTGGACTGTTTATATTAATTATATTTTGATGCTAATACTTTTCTATTTTAACTTGAGTAACATTAATGCAGGTCTTTTACTGTAACTGAGTATGCATACACTCTTACTTTTACTTAAGTATAAGATCTGAGTACTTCTCCCACCTCTGGACAGAAGTTACATAAGCTTCAAAATCATAGGTGCGCTCCGGTACTTCTGAAATGATCACAACACCCTGCATATAACAGAACATCAGAGAAAACCAAGCCAATATCAAAAACTAAGATATGTCCTAATGAAAGTACAGCTTTAACCTTAGGGTGTTTTCACTTTCATGTACATTTTAAACACAATATACAACTTCTGTGAGTTAAGGGCATTCTTACCTTACTCCTAGGAGATGAGCAGAGTTCACAAAATAAAGGTTAGGTTTCTCAGAGAGACCGAAGTTCAAAAGTAAGAACCCAAATCAGCCAGCTGCCTTAACACAGAGCATTTATACTCTCCCTTATACCTCCCTTTCTATCTAATTCCACACCCCTTATGTCTTTACTTGGAAGTGAGTTGTCAATGTTGCAACACTCTATATTTTTCAATACAAAAACAAAGTTAAATGAAGAAATTATGAATAAAACGTAATCAAAGTAAAAGAAAAACAAACTATAAGTACTTACAAGAATCCTCTTGAAAAATCTTCAAAACCAGAAATGGGTCTATTGCTTCCTCTTTAAAAATTAGCATGAAATTGTGTGTTCTGTATTTACTAAGTGGGAACAGTGAGCACTGATTAGAAAGTTCCTCATGTTCAAGCTTCAGTTCCTGTTTCTTGATAAGCAATGACTCATGACCTTTATGTGTAAAAAGTACATTGATAGCAATAACAAAATGTGAGGGGTAGGGTTAGGCCCTACCCCTACCCCTCACACCAGATACTGACTGGTTTTCGGACCCCCCCAGACCCCCCCAATAAAGCAAAACTGCACGTTTCAGAGTGGCCTTTTATTGTGGCCAGCCTAAGGCACACCTGTGCAATAATCATGCTGTCTAATCAGCATCTTGATATGCCACACCTGTGAGGTGGGATGGATTATCTCGGCAAAGGAGAAGTGCTCACTATCACAGATTTTTTCAGATTTTTGAACAATATTTGAGATAAATGGTTATTTTGTGTTTATAGAAAATGTTTTAGATCTTTGAGTTCACCTCATGAAAAATGGGAGCAAAAACAAAAGTGTTGCGTTTATATTTTTGTTCAGTGTAGATATCATTTTCAAATCATTTAATTTGTTCCTCTTCATCCTTTCCTTATAAACTAAGTAGGACGATTTAAAACTCACTTAATTGGGTTAATTTTGAAATGGCTTCAGTTTATCATAACAGATCAAAAAGTTCAGATTCATTGTAAAATAAATCAAGGAATGATGCACTTCTACAAACAAAAACAACATAATTAAAACATTTAAACAAACTAAAAGTAGATGAACTACATTCCCATTATTGTGTTCTCTTTCAAATGTGGGTGATTGCTATACACATGAATGCTGACCCTTCTGACGTTTGACCTTATGTGAGAATGCTGTTCTTTGACTCAAGTAAACCTCTACATATTAAACTAAACTTGAGTCATTGTCCGAGTTACTCTGGATACACATTGTCTTTCTCTTCAGTAGAAACTGATATCCATTTCCTATAAAAGATCTCTTGGTTAATGCTCACAATCATCATATTTCATTTACCTCACCTTTTATAAACACTAAGACGCTTCACTCTCTGTTTCAAAAACACAAGTTTGCATTGAAATCATTTGGCTTTTATTTTATTTTTGTATTCTTTTTCAATGCTGCATGGTTTCCAGAAACAACTGAATAATCCTAATTCAGATTCAGATGGAAGTTTTGCGTCCTTTTTTGTAATTTCTGGGCTTATATGACTGGTCCTTTGAACCCCGTCTGCGTTTTCCTGCATTTTTTGACGGCTTCCGCTTCGGCTTCAGTTCCCCCCCCCCCCCTCCAGCTCCAGCCTCACCTCCACAGGGAAATGGTCACTGACCTTCTTTGCCTGAAAGAAACAGAGAAAACATTTTAGAAACTACATTTCTATTTGTTATTTTTCCAACTTGGCATACAGAACATAGTCTCAGTTAAACTTCTAATAGGTGGTTTATTTGCACAATATGTTTTTTTAGACCGTCAACTCAATAGTTCATAAAAATAAAAGAAATCACAAGCTTTACTTAATCTAGTGATCGTGTAATCTAGTTCCTGACTGTAGTGAATACTCCTGTCAAGTCGTGCATTCTGCACGCCTAATAACTTTATCTGTTGTACCTCAAGTTTACAGCACTGTCTCACCAGTTGTTGTCTGACATATCAGCTCAATATAACGACTCGCTCATCCACCGTGACATTAGACGTCAGAGCAAAGGAAACGTCTTGGAATAGCTGTTTGTGTTAGTTAGATTATCTATGGCTCACATGGAATGATCATTAAGGTCTGATGCAATTTCAAAATGTCAAATATTTCCATTGATCAAATGCTGATCTTCACTGTATTAATATGCAGTCATGCTTTATTTTAGTTATGTACACTTACGCTGAATTACTTTAGTTACATGAGTAAGATTCTAAATATGGCTCACATCATTTGAAGTGTCTGATGCACTTTATAATTTGAATGTATACAATACAAATGTGTTTATTGATTGATGGTTAAATGAGTAAATGCTTCACATGCAGTGCTGGGTGTAACGCGTTACAAAAGTAACGGAGTTACAGTAATGTATTACTTTTTGCTGTAACGAAGTAATGTAACGCATTACTAATGACATGTGGGTAATATACTACCCGGTACGTAACGCTGTTACAAGCTACAACACATTTTAACCCGAAATGAAATGGTGTTTTGACACGTCTCATCAACGTGTATGTTAGACTCGAAGTTTTTCCATTAATTAGCACTTATTTATTAAATATTATGAATATGTATTTATTATCAGGCTATGTTCCACAATCATTTAAAGTAGCAGTGATAAAACCTCTTCTTAACCTGTTAAGCCCTGAGCCTGTTTTTCAGGTCTCAGGCTCGAAAATGATACTCCCAGAACAAATGACCATATATTCCCTTCTAAAAGGGTTAAATTAATAATCTTTTTTCTCAAAGTAATGATAAACCTGTGAGTTGGATGTAGAAAAGTCAGAATCAATATAGATGTTTTTTATTTGAAAGAAAATTCAGATTGAACATAGTAAAAAACTGTAAATTATAGTCTCTGCCCAAAGATTATTTTTTACTTATAGTGAAAACTACCCTTGGATGATGGTAAGATAGACTAAAAGCTTTAGGAATCCAAAGTACAAATTATAATAAGTACCCTGTATCAAGATTGAATACAAAACAAGTGACATTTGACCTTTTTAGAGAGGTTTAGCAAAAAAAACTCCACCTCTGAGGTGATTTGGGTGGAAATGGGGGTTTTACCGTTTCTCTGGAACCCATTGGTCGATTTTGGTGATTGACATCTCTTTCTGACCGTTAGAGCCAATGGAATCGAAGGGGAATCTCCCCCCACACACACATGGTAAAACAAAAAGGTGGGGGCTTTGCGTACCCAGTTTTGCACCAGAGTGAAGCTGTATCTAGGTCTGACATCTCAAAACCGAAAAGCTGATTTATTTCTCATGGATGATCAGAAATCATTTCAAAGGGACACAGACACCTTGGATTAACCTATGGATTAACTTCAGCAGCGTTTGTATCGTTTTAATGCCATTGAACACCACTTTTGACCAGACTACGGCACAGGTGAGCCATGTTAGCGTTTTTAGCTACCTAGCTCCATATATTTTGATGTCTGTTCTTGTTATTATCTCCGAGAGTTCGTATAATTGAGTGATAATGAAGGGTACCCCTCGATTCTGTGTCACCTCACAATGTGAAACGATGTGTTGTTGGATGTGCAAATATAAATAATAAGGTTTTGTGAGTGAATTTCGGTGCAGTCATCTGTTGCTAGTTCAGAGGCTCAGCGTTAGCATTGTGGGTTTTTAAAAAAAAAACAAAAAAAAACATGATCAGTTAGATGAGTTTCTTCCCGTTACATGGATATAAAACATTCATAGTTTATTAAATGAACATGCCCTCAGACACTGTTTCAGTGGTTTTCAAACTGTGGGGCGCGACCCCTGGTGGGTCACGGAGGTACTGCGGGGGGGGGGGAGATTTTTTTATTTTATTATTTTCTCCTTTTAGCTTTGTGAAGCACCTTGAGATTACGTTGTTTTTAAAGTGTGCTATATAAATCAAATGTATTGTTATTATTATTATTCAATTGTAAACAAACACTGCTCGAAAATATCTCATTGGTCAGAGAGCTGTGGGCATAATGCTGCCTTTTGCAACATCCTACTTGTGTGAGATCGGCTTTTCTGCTGCCATCAAAACGAAATACAGATCAAAGCTGAACATTGAGAATGAACTGAGAGGGGCAGTCTCAAAACAACAGCCCCGGTTTGAGAAGATCTGCGAGGGAAAGCAAGCACACACAAGTCATTGATAGGCTATGTGTGGAATAGGAATGGTAAAGTGATGTGATAGTTTGCAACCTGCAGTAGAAATAGTAGTTCATTAATATATTGTCCTTAAAGACATTTGAATTTAAAAATCTACTGCTCAGAAGGCCTGCTAGTTTTAATTAGGCTAAATTAATTCACAGTATCTATTACAAGCACTTTAGTTCATGTGTAATCCATAATAAAATATAAAATGATAGTTGGATGATCTTTGTATCTTCTTATTATTAGTAGAGAAAATGTAATGTTTTTACAACAATATACAATTAATACCAATATAGATGGGAACCGGGTTGGGGGGTCCAGAAAATATTTCCAATTACCCAAGGGGGGCCAGACTGAAAAAGTTTGGGAACCACTGCTGTAAGATGTTGCAGGAGGGCCCCGGTACCGGGGTCTCTCAGGCTTAACAGGTTAAAAAGCACAACCTCGATCCAGAGGTTTTAGCCAATTATAGACCTATTTCTAATCTTCCGTTCCTCTCAAAGATTCTTGAGAAAGCAGTCGCAAAACAGTTGTGTGATTACTTAAAAAACAATGATTTATTTGAAGCTTTTCAGTCTGGCTTTAGAACACATCATAGCACAGAGACAGCTCTGGTTAAAGTCACAAATGACATTCTAATAGCCTCAGACAAGGGACTTGTCTCTATTCTTGTTTTGCTCGATCTCAGTGCTGCATTTGATACTATCGACCATGATATCTTATTGCAAAGACTAGAGCACTTAGTTGGCATACAGGGAACTGCTTTAGGCTGGTTTAGGTCCTATCTATCTGAACGCTCTCAGTTTGTACGTGTCAACGATGAATCTTCCATGCAAACCAAAGTTAGCCATGGAGTGCCACAGGGCTCAGTGCTCGGACCTATTTTGTTCACATTATATATGCTTCCGTGAGGCAATATTATAAGGAATCACTCTGTACATTGTCATTGTTATGCGGATGATATTCAATTATATCTATCAATCAAGCCTGATGAAACAAATCATCTAAATACAATTCAAGACTGCCTCAAGGACTTCAAAACGTGGATGACCTTACATTTTGTTATGTTAAACACGGCCACAGGTTATCATACTCGGCCCAAAGAATCTATGAAACAAACTATCTAAGGATATACTAACTATGGATGGCATTAATTTGGCCTCCAGTGAGACTGTAAGGAATCTTGGTGTTATATTTGATCAGGATTTATCCTTTAACGCCTACATAAAATCAATCTCTAGGACCGCCTTCTTTCATCTACGTAACATAGCTAAATTCAGGCATATCTTGCCTCAAAACGATGCAGAGAAACTAGTCCATGCATTTGTTACTTCAAGGCTGGATTATTGTAACTCCTTATTATCAGGGTGTACCAAGAAGTCAGTCAAGTCGCTTCAGCTGATTCAAAATGCTGTAGCTCGTGTACTAACCAGAGTTAGGAAAAGGGACCACATTACTCCTGTTCTGGCTGCCTTACACTGGCTCCCTATAGAACACAGGATAGAATTTAAAAGTCTTCTTCTCGCCTACAAAGCCCTTAATGGGCAGGCGCCATCTTACCTTAAAGAACTCATTATACCCTACTGTCCTACTAGGGCATTGCGTTCCAAGAATGCAGGGTTGTTGGTTGTTCCTCTCTAATGGCGCGTTTCCACTGCTTTAAGCGTGCCGAGCCGTGCGGGGCCCGTTTTTGGTTGCGTTTCCACTTGGCCTAGTTTTGGCCCGGGGCTACTTTTTCACCTTTTTTCTGGCCCGACTAAATCGTGGTTCTAGGGCCAGGAACAACCAGGCTGAGTCGGGCTGAGTATGCTAAACTAGAGAGAGAATCGCTGGCAAGGGGGCTACAACTACAACAAGATGAACATATTTGACCGTGATTTAATTGTAATACACGTTTCAAAATGATGCCGAAGTAACAACATACTGATACTGGTTAGTAAAAACCATGAATTAATGCTTTGACAAGTCTGCAGACAGACGGCAGGCGAAAAATCCTTTTAAAATGCGTGTTTTCTAAATGGAGCTTGGCTAAGCTAACGTTGTATATGCTCCGACCGTCCACACTCACAACAACGGCCTATACAGACATAAATAAATCAGCGACTGTATTCTCCATGACACAGGCAGTCTGTGGTTTGTACTTGTTTATCTTTTGTCTAGTTTCTGAACAGATATGAGGAGCTGTGAGCTCTGAGTGCTAAGAGCTAACGGCTGTGTTGTTTTTCT
Organism: Gymnodraco acuticeps; assembly: GCF_902827175.1. Lineage (NCBI taxonomy): Eukaryota > Metazoa > Chordata > Actinopteri > Perciformes > Bathydraconidae > Gymnodraco > Gymnodraco acuticeps. Next base: position 67,837 of record NW_022990591.1, on the reverse strand, counting down.
GGGGCTCTCATTGAAGATGACGTCACGGCTCCGCCTACACTGCGTTACTATAGTAACTTCCCCAGTTCCTAAACTGTAATGGAAGCGCAGCATTAAAGTGAGCCGGGCCTAATAAGGCCTAACCAAACCGAGCGAGGCCGAGCGAGGCCTGCAGTGGAAACGCGCCATAACGGCCGGTCCACACAGCGGCGTGCGTTGACGCTTGCCGGCGGGCGTGTCTGACACTCGACCAACAACCAATCACATGAATCTCCCGCCCCTGACACACAAGCAGCGGTTTGATTGGCTAGAGCTTGTACTGGCATATGATTCGATTGGCTGACGCTTCTACCGAGGCGTCAAAAGTTGAACATTGCTCAACTTTTGCAGCGAGACGATCTTCTTCTTCTTCTTCTTCTTCTTCTTCTTCTTCTTCTTCTTCTTCTTCTTCTTTCGGCTGGCGTTTGGATTCTGCGGAGGAGTAGTCTAGAGCGGAGGCTAGCTCGTGAGGATGCTGAGATCGGCTGAGGCTGTCTCTGTATGTTCAGGCTCTTCTTATTCTCTTCTTATGCGCTTCTTCTGCTATTATTTTCTTTCTTATGTTGTCTTCTCGGCTTCTTTCGTCTTATCTTTTCTTCTTCTTCTTCTTCTTCTTCTTCTTCTTCTTCTTCTTCTTCTTCTTCTTCTTCTTCTTCTTCTTCTTCTAAAATGTACCCTGCCCGCGAGATATTGGACAAAGAAACTCGGCTAGTAGTGTCAACTAAATCGGTGGTTCTCAACTGGTCAGGCCTCGGGACCCACTTTTTACTTGGTCAATACATCGCGACCCAACATTTTGAAGCACTCAAATCTATTCAACAAAAAATCGTGCTGTAATATATATGTTTTTCAGCATACAATAATACAAGTGAAGTACAGGGTGGAATACTTACTTCCGGGTGTACAATTCTCCGTTATCCAATGAGAATGGACGCTCACATTGCCTTTAAGGGCAGCCGACACAAACGAATGCCGTGCTTCCATGAGCGTCATTACCAGTAGAAATACATTGCTTTTAAAATCGTGCTGTGCAACACGAAAAAAAGGGGGAAATCGTGTTGGTGAACATGAAATGCCATGAGACTGGGTTGCACTATCTGCTAACGTTAGCTTTAGCCTTCGTTTTCTAATAGTTTTTTTCATAGGCTATAAACAGAGGTGGTATAAGTATAGATATTGTACTTGAGTAATAGAAGCACTCAGATATTTTACTAGAGTAAAAGTAGAAGTACTCATATCTTGTACTTGAGTAAAAGTAGATGTACTCAGGTCTTGTACTTGAGTAAAAGTAGAAGCACACAGATATTGTACTAGAGTAAAAGTAGAAGTACTCAGATCTTGTACTTGAGTAAAAGTAGAAGTACTCAGATCTTGTACTTGAGTAAAAGTAGAAGTACCAGAGTGTAGGAATACTCTGTTACAGTAAAAGTCCTGCATTCAAAATGTTCCTCAAGTGAAAGTAGGAAAGTATTCTCATCAAAATATAGTGAAAGTAGCGACAGTAAAAGTAGTCATTGTGCAGATTGGTCCATTTCAGAATAATATATATGATATGTTTTATAATGATTGATCATGAAAGTGTTCTCAAAGCTGGTGAAGGTGCAGCTAGTTTGAATGACTTTGTATACTGCAGGGTAGCTGGTGGATTTACTCCAGGTGGAACTAAAGTCTGATTCAACACTTGATTAGATTTCACATCATTCATCCAGATCTGTAGAGTAACTAAAGGGATGAAATACATGTCGTGGAGGAAAAGTACACCATGTACCTCCATAGGCGGAGTTTGACATTTGCGCTTGGGGGGGGGGCAAACCTTTTTTACTGACGTCAGTACACAGTCCCAACTATTGCGTGGGGAGCTACGGATACAGTAGCAATAAAGCCTGCGCTCACCGCACTGAGTATGACTTTTCCACATACGAACACAACTCATGCGCACCGTACACACACACTCATGTTGGGTCTCTCCCCCCTACAACAGTGCATTACATAACTGTAAAACGTATCATAACTGTGCACATCTTATACTTATTTGATAACTACTATATCCCGTGGTTACTTGAACACGCTACAATATTATTAACCAGTGTCCTACCTTATTAAAATATTGATATACGAAATATTTGTATTGGAACAGTTTTAGACGTAGTAATGCTGTAACATATTTCAGCCACTAGGGGGGCAATGCCCCCCCGCAAAATCCGCCTATGTGTACCTCTGAACTGTAGTGGAGGAAAAGTACACCATATACCTCTGAACTGTAGTGGAGGAAAAGTACACCATGTACCTCTGAACTGTAGAGGAGTAGAAGAACAAAGTAGCAAAACATTGAAGTATCTCAAAATTGTACCCAAGTATAGTAGCCTACTTGTTGAGTTGATTAACTTAGTTACTTTACACCACTGGCTATACAGATAGAAAGACTAAGCCTTGAACAGAGGCATGGAAATACATTTTCAAAATGCTCAGCAGTGCTGCCAAAATTATAAACTGACTGCTACACAATTAAAATAAATGCTTTTATATATTTCTATTAGATTTGACTCTTTGGCGTTTCTGTTATTATTAACGGCTGCTTTAGTTGCTCTGACTGCTAACATCCTGTTATTCCTCATTTCAAAGCCGATATTCTGTGGGGTCGGGGGATCGGATCCTTGTCACCTTTTTCATACCTGATGAGTTTGCATCCCTGATTATGTAGAGATAATACACATTTAAGTTATTGTGAGAATACATTACGTAAGTATTTTTGAGTTATTAAGATATTATTTGACATAAAAGTCAGTATTTCCAGATATTATGTTATTAGAAACTAAGTCCGTTTTTTGACATTTAAGTCTTTATATTATAAAACTAAGTCATTACGAGGAGACATTATCTCATTATTTTTGAGATATTAAGTCACACTAAGTCTATATGTTGAGATGAACACAGTATTTTGAGGTTTTATGTAAGCATTTTGAGACACTAAGTCATTTAGGTGAGATATAAAGTCAGTATTTTGGGATAAATGTCAGTAATTTGAGATAAAAGTCAGTATTTTGTGATAATAAGTAACTTTTAGAGATAATAATTCACTAGTGAGACTGCGAGCCCCACTAGCTCCACTAGAAAAGAAAAGGGGTTGAACTGAATTCCCTCCCTCATACTGAGTGCTGTCTGCCCCCCCCCCCCCCCCCCCCCCCCCCATCGGGTAGATAAAGAGTCTCTCCAGAGCCTCTCGTCTCACTGACTGAGTCTCTGTTCCTGAACAGCAGCTTCTCCTCAACGCTCTGTGAACAGGTAGGTCATATCTTCGGGGGTTTACCTCCAGTTTCAAGTCTCTCTCATCATGTGCTCAGCAGCTACAGTGTAGATATGGAGATGAGAAACTGAGTCTCAAATGCAAGAGGAACCAATGAGGTGTTTTTGACTTCTTATGTCAGACAGCAGAACAATGTGAGCGAAGAAAAGAAAGATATTTAGGATCAAAAATGATGTTATTTAAAAGAAAACCTGCCTTTCAAGAAGCATATTCAGTAGCCTCAGATAGGATCTTTGACCCGCCAAGACACAACTTACATTTAAGTTAACTAAAACGTTCTTTTCTTTGTGCTCGACAAAAGTGAAATAGTGAGAATATCTCCAGGTGGAGAAACTAGACTTGAGCTCCGCCGCCGCCATGATAGTCTTGTTAGTAAACAACACAAACACGCCCACAGCGCGTCTCCGCATGTGACACAGGAAGTATTTAAGTACATTTACTCAAGTACTGTACTTAAGTACAGTTCTCATCTCTGTTTGCCTGGCTGTTGACTATATAAAAAAACTAACGGAGTAACGCACCATGTAGTAACGGTAACTGAGTTACTGAATTCAAAAAGTAACGCGTTAGAGTACTGGTTACTGCCAAAAATGACGGCGTTACAGTAACTTTGTAACGCGTTAGTCCCAACACTGGAAATAAGTGACGGTACGCATTTCAGATTACGCACATAACCTGTTATGTGCACCCCTATATAGGCCATAAGGTGAACCCTGTTATCGTTTCAACCCGCTCCACAGAAGTGAAACTACACAATCTTTAGTTCATAAAAAAGAACGAGTCATGCTTATCCACCAAAAAAAATATCGTCGCTAAAATTCCTGCCAATTCTTCTAGGCACGTAATTATTGGCTGAACTAGTCCCTTCGAAGCGTAATAATATCTTGGTCCAAAGTCGTGCCACGGTTCGTCACGTGATCGTGCTACACCAATTGGGTAGCTGCATATTGTCAACAGAAGTGAAAGATGGCGGCCGCCATGGTTACGCTAAACCAGACCAAATGGATTCTAAACAGTGCTGTATGCTTGTTTTATGTCATGTTTTGTCATATGTCTTAATACATCACTAAGTCCGAGGTATTTGCGTTATATACGCGGTATTTGTGAGAGGTTTTACTATCTGGGAACAGAGTTGACCATCGAATCAACATTGACTAGCAGCGTTTATCAGCCAACTCCAGCTACAAACAATTTCCCCACGGGGATTAATAAAGTATATCAAACTCATATTTATCAAACTATCATTCCTGGACTGCCATGTTCACATCGCTAGGTTCATTGGGATTATTCCATTAGACTGAGGACTTTTTGTCTGTGTTGTTACCCTGTACACGTTAAATGCACTCTTAAAATAAACATGACTTGATTTCTGGGTCCAAGAAGAAGGTTAACTTGTTACGTTAAGTAATTTAGATCAATAAAATGCAGTACTTCCAGGCTGAAGACTTTTCTTTTTGTTGCTGCTTTTAATTGAACTATTCATATCTTAGACTGCACTGTAACTTTTATCCATGTATTTTTTCTTTTAATGTTTATTTTATTAGCTTTTCTTTTGAATGACTGATTTTAAATGCCATTTTCTTAATGTCTTTAATTTTTTGTAAAACACTTTGAATTGCCTTGTGTTGAAAAGTGCTATATAAATAAACTTGCCTTGCCTTACTTATACCAATGTCCATTGATTCATTTATTTACTCATTCATCCCTCCACAAATGAAAACAACACTGATGAACCATAAAAACGAGATTTATTACAAATATAAAAGGTATGACATAGAAAACAGTAGAAGGACATGTAATGTAGTATAATTGATTGGTGTCAGGCTGGGCGGAGCGGCTGATTGGTGCTGTGATTGCCTCAGCTGGTTAAAAGAGTCCTGCTGATTATACTCTGTTCTAGTACCAAAAACAAACGTATCTATGAGTGATGTGTGAGCGCGTCGGCCAGGCACTAAAACCAAAAGAACAGAAAAGAGCTTAAGAAAGATGGAAAGAAGGCTCTTTTATTCCTATTCCTCACTGTCAGTGTCAGGGCAGTCATCGTTCTCTTCCTCTGTTTCTTTTTTATTTGCACAATTTGAGCAACGACATAAGTCTGTGCAACAGAGTCCTGCAGAGAAGCATGAACATCTGCCTTTCTCACAGGCAGACTCTTTGCAGCTGCAGTGTATCACATGCAACACACTGTCAGGGGCAGGATTTCTTGTCATCCAGGTGACGTGTAAGTTCCCATCCTCTATTTCCCAACCATATCCAGCAGGTGATGGAGCATTCATTTCTCTTTTGAGACTGGACCTCATTATTGCTGCCTGGTAATTTGCCCTTTTGCAGTGCTGATGGAGGGCATCATGAGTAGGGGGAATGCTTAATTCTGGCAAGGCCGATGATGCCATACAGAAAGCCTTGTACCTAGCATCATTTACATGTTCGGCTGCTGGCTGATCATACAGGTGACATACATACCGGCAAAGAAGTGCAAATGTTGATTGCTCCAAGTCAAAGTTAGTACCTAAACTTCTGAAAGCCTTAAGGTAGTCATCTTTCTCACATGCAACAGCAAATGACTTTCTTTTGCCTTTGCCATAGAAAGCGCTTGTGGAGTCACACCCAGAGAACGTGTGAATTCCAATCAAGGCTGAACACACACTGGTTCCGAGAGCTGATGACACCATGGCAATGTCAATGATCCGTGTCCTGTTGCCAGTCCCTGTGAACACATATAAGCTGCATGGCAAATCTGCCTGCAGACTTACAGCAATGACTGCCACATCAGTGTCCGAGCTCTTGATGATGACAGCTTTGTGCTCCTGTGCAGCATGTTGGGCATGTAAAAACACCCGTGTGTCACATTCCTCATGATCACACTGCAGGTCTTCAACAACATCAACAGACTGTACACCCTCCATGACAGTTACACAGTGGCATTGATTTTGATGGGCAATGTACAAGCTGAGGTTTTTACCCACTGTTGTGAGGTCTGCATGTGTCCATGCCACATAAAGGAATTCGGCCAGTGCTTCCTTATTTTTTCCGTCAGAGAGAAACTTCTTCCACTGGGTTGGAGTTCTCTGATCTGGGCTGAAGATTGTTATTAGTTGTGACCCTGCATCAGCTCTACGGGACCGTTCTAGGCTTTTGATGCTGATGGGTGGATACCGGTCAGTGACAAAATCAATGCGTGTACACTTGTGATGCAAAGCAAGTTGGAGTATGCTCTGCAGTATGGTCTCTGCAAGCTCTCCAAATGTTGCTGGTCTGGATGGCATGGCCTGCATGACTGCCATGCCATCAAAAAGAATGGCACCACCTATTGGAACTTTGTCAACCAAGCACTCTCCACCTTTGCTCTGCAATAGATCCATGAGAGCTGATTTGTTTGTTTTGGCAAGTGAACCATCAGCACTTGCTAATGGATATGACACAGTTCCCAAGGAATATGACAGAATTTCCCTCATTTCAATTTTCCTGCTCTGGCCAAGGATGAGGAGCCTGGAAAATAACTTCTTGTCAGCACGCAAAATCACTTCCTTGCCTGCTGCAGATTTTTTGGGGGGCTTTTTCTGATCACTGAGAGTCTTGAGTTTTTGTGATATTATGGGGGCAAATATGTCAACTGTTTTGGATAACAGTCTCTGCTCCATAAACTCCTTTACAGCATTTTCACCCTTTTCTGAGGCAACAAGCAAATCCTTTGTGATTTCTCCTGTTGCTACTCTTCCAGAGCTAAGACACACAATGCCGTCTTGGTGTACATCAAAAGGGTTGAGCATGGAATCAATAGTGTCCAAGATTCTACTCACAGCCTTTGCATCAGCAGAGATGCGTGTCTTGTCCAGGTCTTTTCTTGTCCGTAGCTCAGGAGATATCCCTGCCATTGATTCACACTGTCTTGCTATCGCGGCTCTTTCATGCTGTGACAGTATCCAGCGATACACTGCAGACCGATTTTGTGTGATCCCTGTCCAGCCACCTTTGGTCTTGGCATCTCTGTTAAGCGTTTGCTCAATAGCCTGGTCGCAAGCAATGGAGGCAAATCCATGAACACTTTGTCGCTGGACAGTCCACTGGCCTTTCACATTCATGTCACTGTGGCAAGAGGGATGTGTGACAGGCAGATTCATCATTTCCAGCCAGTATGCAGGTAAATATCGAGCGTAATTTACTCTATCGTAGGCAAAAAACCATGGCATCATTAACCGGACGGTTGACAGGTGAAGCTGCCAGTTTGATTCTCGCGTTGCTCTCACAAACAGGAGGAGTAGCTGCATCATGTCAATGTATGAGCTCCAGAAAGCAAATGTTGCATTCTCTGTACTCCTCCTCTGCACAAAGTCTGCATATTTCGAGCACATATTATCAAACCTCTGATCTGCACTCAAAACATCCATCAATCTGTCTGGAAAGGCACATTCCATCTCAGTGATGACATCCATGCACGCAGCTCTCTCTTGGGGTGGCAAGGAGTCCATGAAGGTGATAAACCGGATGCGCTGCAGACTCTCATATAGAAGTTTATGAGCCCTCATGCTGCGATTGTAGTGATGGCCATTGAGTACCCCATTGATGGATCCTGGGGCAACAACTTCAGATTCAATGAGGATATCTTGCAGTCCTGCATCTCCGAACCTTTTGCCTAGAATACTCAGGTAGGACATGCATGTATGGAATTCACCTAGTCTAATCACTAGACGCTTTGTAAACTCAACATCCTTCCAGCGTATTTGCTGTGCTTTGGCATATATAGCCTGGTCAAACACTAAAACTATATGATCCAGTTCTAGCTGGTCAGCAATCTGGACACTTCGCTTCAGGATAGTGTTGACTGTTGACATCTCTGTTGGTGAGGCTTCAATGACTGGAAGATAATACAATGCGGACTTCTGCAGAGTGTTTTCATCCTGAAGCAGTGTATGGAACCCTGTCCAGCTTGGGATTGTACAACTATTCGTACATGTGGACTTCACAAAAGCATATGCCATTTCAGCTTGTACAGCAAAGTGGGTGTCCATTCTGCATGTCGCTGACTGCACTGGTTGACACAAGTTCTGTGGCCCTTGCCTTTTGGACTGATGGTAAGGTTGTATAGGCATTGGGGGGGGGGCTATGAATGAGGTAACTCCCTTTCTCAGTGGCTGTCTGATTGCTGTGGACATAGGCTCGCCGGGCACACTCTGGAGCATAATTCCATTTGTATGGTGAGTAGTTCCACGACCCGATAGTGTCTCCTCACCAAAGTCAATGTTATCCCACACAAGTGTTGTGGGTGTCCGCTTTGAGAATCCCTTCGGTATTTTGTCTCTGCCTTCTACTAGTGTCAGTTGGGCAAGGCTAGTGTCTAGACTCAAAACTGTGTCCCATGATGCACAATGTCCCAGTCTGTTAAGCAGTGATACAATGCGTGATGATCCAGTTAAATGTCGAACAGTTAAACCTAAAGCCAAGGACTTGGGTGTCTGCTTGCGGCCCTTGGAAGCAAGGTACACAATGTCTTGACAAACAGACAACACTTTCAAATGTACGTCATCATCAATGTTGACATAATGATCCAGTGTTGGCTCCTCAGTGGAACCTATAATCCAGCTGAGCAGATTGTATAGTCCAATGGGGACAACAGTTTGAGATTCAGTGACATTTACATTTTCAGAAGTGGGAGGCCATGGGCATGACATGCCAGGAGTGTCACTAAGCAGTCTTTTCAAAAACAACGCTGCTGTATACAGTGTCCTTGTGTCCTCATGTGTTGTTTGGCACTTTGTTCTCCCTGTTTCATTGTCGCTGTCTGTCTGGCTCAATTCACTGGACTGTGTTGTTTCCGTACCGGATGGATCTGGTAGCATGTCCACGAGTGCATCCTTTGACAGAGTCTCAGCAAAAACCAGTTCGCAGACGTTGCGCTTGGTGGGCATGTGAAACGCTAGCTGAGGGAAATCTTGAGCCAGCCTCTTCTTCAACAGATCCTGTCTGTAACACAACAAACAGTGACAATTACGAGTCACAGGAGTACCATCAAAAGCAGAGTGGTGGAGGTGATACAAGACATTACAGACTAGAACCTATCTGCCATACAGCACATTTAACACCAAAGAAGCCAAATAAAGGCCCACATCATCACAAACAACACTACACACTACACATCATGGGGGTTTCTCCAAACAGGCCTGTCATACACATTTTGTTTAAAGCTGGCCTTGCACATGATAAATAATAAGACTTGTATTACATTGCAGTTACCTGTAGTTTGAAGCATCAACACCTTCGTTTGCTTTCACCATGTCAATGAAGGCCTTCCTCAGCTGGCCCATTCTAAGCACCTCATTGTTGACAAGCAGCCTCTGGCGGATGATCCTCTCACAGAACAGCTTGTAACTGGCATCAAACATTGCCTCATCCCTACAACACATGAATGAGAAGTAAATAAATGGATAAATGAATAAGTGTTGTGATTGTGTGCACATATAACAGAAGGAAATTGGATGTTTACTTATAATGTTAAGTATGTGTATGTGTATATATATATATAGCCATCGCCGACACACACCTGGACTTCAGTCTGGTGGTAGTGCAAATAGGTAAAGCAATCCAAGGAGAAATAACTTACTGTTCTGTCTCTGGTTTGTCAGGTCTCAGCAAAAACATGGTGTACTGACTGTAACAGCTTTTGTGGTACCGCACCTCCAGAGCCACACAGTCTTTGTCTTTTATATGTAAAAGAACACTTTGGTCATCTTTCTTCTCAGCAGCTTTCTGCAATTTGCCTAAACGGAAAAAAAGGACAACTCAATGAGTTTGTTGACGTATCTCTCACACATAATTGTACCTTTCAGTTATTCAACCACAGAGAATGTGTGTGTGTGTGTGTGTGTGGGTGTGTGTGTGTGGGTGTGTGTGTGTGTGTGTGTGTGTGTGTGTGTGTGTGTGTGTGTGTGTGTGTGTGGTGTGTGTGTAGTGTGTGTGTGGTGTGTGGGTGGGGGAGGGGGTTTGCTTACCTGCTTTTAATGTTTCAGCCTTACACAGTTGATCCCTTTGTCGCTTGCCTGCTTTGATGATCATTTTCTCCTTCATCTTGCATATAATGCACAGGGCAGGAAGGATGGGGCCAGAGCCTGCGATTGGCAGGCCTGACCTTGATCGTAGCTTCTCTGTTTGGCTTCGGTACGTGCTGCGAGACGTCGATGGGATGGGCTCGACCTCAAGGTCCTCCCTAACGTCTTGATCTCCCTCACGTGCGAGCCGTCTTTCCACCTTCGTCATGGCCTTTGTGTCGGTAAACCTTATGTAGCATGTGTGGTGGAAGCCAGCGTCCTCAGGAATATCTTCGAACTCGAAATCAAGACAGTGCTTGTGGTTTTCAGCCACCACGTTCCGAGAGTCTCCCTTCAAGCCGAGCGACCGTTGTAAGCTTGTCCTGTACGTATTCCATCTTGTATTGGTAAAACAATCAACCTTTTCGTGCTTCACAGACGTAATATGCATGTAACATATATGTGTTGACAATTTTGACTTTTTGAGACTTTCTGGTGCGTTTTCCTCGTCTCCGCTACTCGATGAAACCATGGCGGCCGCCATCTTTCACTTCTGTTGACAATATGCAGCTACCCAATTGGTGTAGCACGATCACGTGATGAACCGTGGCACGACTTTGGACCAAGATATTATTACGCTTCGAAGGGAATAGTTCAGCCAATAATTACGTGCCTAGAAGAATTGGCAGGAATTTTAGCGACGAATTTTTTTTTGGTGGATAAGCATGAATCGTTCTTTTTTATGAACTAAAGATTGTGTAGTTTCACTTCTGTGGAGCGGGATTTCTTTTCTAAAGGACTTTTCGAGGTTCACCTTGCGGCCTAATACTACAGCAAAAGTATTCTCCGTCGGGACTTCCTGCAACAACACCACGCCGTTATCAAAGATGTTCTATTGAGAAGACGATAACTACGTGACAAAAGTTTTCAAAACCGTGGCTACTGAAATCAATCTGACTAACTGCTGTCTGTGCAATTGAATTTACTCCGCGCGAGTTGGCAGACTTTATTTTTGCTTACTTTAACATCATTTTTCATGGTGGAGCTAAGCCATTTCTTGGTATGGGTGTAGCCTACCCCAGCCATACCCTGGCGCTGCCACTGGTGGCACGTATGGGGCGGGCCATTCTGCACATGCGTTAAATGCGTTAAATATTTTAACGCAATTAATTCAAAAAATTAATTACCGCCGTTAACGCGATAATTTTGACAGCACTAATTTAGACACAATGCACTTCTACACAAAGACAGACAGATTTAACATCAGCAAGATACCATCATTTCTATAAAAAAGATAATGAATTGGGTTAGCTGTCGTGAGTTCATTCAGTGAAGGAGCGTTCTCATACTGTTAGCCAAGCGGCAAACTGTGGGGTAGAGCCGGGAAGCCAATACGGAAGTGCCACACACTGCAGTTCATATATTGGCCGATAGGCGATGGCTGCAGAAAGGAGCAATTTCCATAGACCCCCATGTTAAAATGCCCAACTTTACAGCAGAAAAAAACATGTTTCTACCCCTGGCTCCATACATTTTATTAGCGATATAGTTAAATTCCACCTTCATGATTATGGATCTGTGAGTGAATTGTTTTCTAACGCGACCCTTTTATTTATATTAGGTCTTAAAGTTTGTGCATAGATTAGGGCGTGGTCACATTGAGTGACGGCTCTGTCAAGTGCCTGCCGCTGTTAGCTTCTTGTCTCTCTGCTAGCTGCTCCGTGAAGCTAGCTACAGGGACTCTGCCGGCTCAGCTCATCCAGGAAACACAACTTGAAGCCGGCCGTGGTTGTTTGTTCTTCATGCTTATATATCGGACTATTGTGACTCGCTCTGCGGTTAAAACAGACGGTGCATGAATGCGGTTTTGCGGTAAGTGAAATTCGAGTGCTTTATTTATGTGTTAATGATTTTAATCAGCTACGTAATGAATGGTAAGGCTTGGGTTAGCATGTAAGTGAGTGGTAGCTACATCGGTGCTAACGATTGTAATCGTAGCCTCCAAGTTAAAATCATAGACTGTATATAAAGGTTAAAACGAAATAGACAAGTGTTAAGTGGGATAATACTGTTGAACAAACGGCTTCTGTTTGAGGTTGATAAAATAAGGTTACATCCTTGTAACTTAGAGATATTGTATTATGTAGGTAGAACTGTATGCATCTAAGGTTAATTTAAATTGGCTACGCTCAAGTATGTAGACAAGCTAATGTCGAAGTAGTGTATGTGAAATCAACCTCACAATAAGATGTGTATATTACAATTATTAATGTCATATTTCAAGATGATTACTTAGATATTACAATATGGTTGGTTGAGCTGGAGTTCATTATTGAGCTTACACGTTAACGTCACAGTCATCTGAAGAACGAACCCAAACCTTGTTGTTTTTATTAATTGTATTACCAAATGGGTATGAAATAAACAGTAAGCATTGGTAACACAACTTCCAAAGTTACAGTAAAATACAAAGGACCCTGACAATACACAATCCAACATGTTCAACAGAAGAGAATCAGTTATATTGTTTGTACACATGGTACTTTACATATATATATATATTAGGGGTGTAACGGTTCACAAACATTTCGGTTCGGTACGTACCTCGGTTTTTTGGTCAGCAGAATTTTTTTTCACAAAACATATATATATATTTTTTTATTATTATTATTAAACTGTGAATAATGTATTCACTCAAATAAATACAAAATATAATAAAATAAACATTAAGGTGCAGCATTTCGATGAACTGAAATAATCTGTATTTGAACTTTACTGTACTAGTACTCACAAAACATAAACTATTAGTTTTGGGTTTTTAATTATTATTAAACTGTGAATATTCACTCAAATAAATACAACATATAATAAAATGAACATTAAGGTGCAGCATGTCGATGAACTGAAATAATCTGTATTTGAACTGTACTAGCACCTAAGCAGCCAGTTTGACATTAGGACTTGCTTGTCATTGTATTTTCATGTTGTTTAAAGAAAAATTAACTTGTCCACATTGCTGCCGAAAGGGCAGATCTGCTGGCACTACCAATGTCTCCTGCTGTGGAGAACACCCTCTCTAGGGACAGAGGTAGCAGATACAGCCAGGTAGCGCTTTGCTAACATGGCAACATAAGGATATTTGGCGTTTGTAATAGCTTTGGCTCGGTCTGAACTTTCTGCGAGTGATGGAGGCTTAAATGCTAGTGGGAGTTGGGTTTGCACTTCAGTCATTTTTTCTTTTGGTACCGGTGATATTCACGTTCGGGTGATGCCTTTTCAAGAGTGTGCAAGTTTGATGTATTGCCAGCCGCGTAACCAATTTTAGTTGAACAATGCCGACAAACAGCTTTGGTTCGGTCCACCTGTCTTTGTCCGTCATCCTTGTGCGTAACTGCGAAACCAAAATGTTCCCAAACCGGAGACTTCAATGATGCTGGAGGATTTTCGAGCTCAACTGTATCTGCGTTCGCCATTTCGACAGTTCCTCAAATTACTGACTACATTTGAACGCATCCCTCTGACCAGCTCTCATAGTATGCCTCTCATCCAATGAAATGACTTAATCGCTCTATGACGCGTTGAACCCAATGTGAGCAAATTACTCTGAATGCTGCGAGGCAGCACCTGAGATTACTTCCAAAAAGTTATTCACGTTCTCAATTTTTTACGTTTAACGTTATATTCGTTCGGTACACTTCGGTACACACCTGTACCGAACCGAAGGGCCCGTACCGAATAATTTCGGTACGGGTACGTGTACCGTTACACCCCTAATATATATATATCTGTTTGTTTAAAGTGTCCAGGTGATGCAGACAGGCTGGACCAGAGAGTGAGAGACAGAACTGGACTCCTCACAGCAGTGAACTTCAGCACAGGTACAAAGACTCTTTTTTATACTGTACAAAGAATCAAGAAAGATATTGGTTTAAATGAATGAAGTATTGACTTGAATACACTGATATACATTCCATTAAACAATACTAAATACTAGATCACCTACACATCAGTGAAGTTGAGGGGTTTTTCCATGCAAAAAGTTACATTTAGATGTTAACAAGCAATACGACTTTGTCAGCTTTCTAATGTAATGTATTGAAGGCAAAGATATTTAACACATAGTGAGAACTGCTACTATTTATCTCTCAATATTGTCTGAAAAAAACGTGGTAAAAGTGATTATTTCAGTGAGACAACAGAGCAAGCTTCTACAGTTGCACTACGTTTTGATAACAGTTCAATATTATTTTGATAACATATATTTCAATGTTGATGAACTTCATACTGTTCATTCATAATCTGTTTGTCTTTGTAGCTCATTGTTGAAATAAAAAAAAAACATTACAATTACAAAATAATGATATCTACAGCCCCTAAACACACAAACACACCGCTTTCATAAATAACACACTTGTTCTGCAATAATATGTTTTATGTTTCCTGTCATTTTTGTTAGGAAAGGACATGCCTGAAAGACACGACATGTTCTCCTGCTCTGAGGGTCAAGAAGAACATCCAAGAGGAACATTAAAAGCTGATGTTATGAGATTTTAAGACCAGTACAGGACATTCACTAAGAAACTACTTTTATTGTAAAAACAGTCAGCTGATCGAATGCAGCTATTTCCACATCTACACTCCATCAACTGATTATTTCTATTTGCCTCACTTTATGAGCTTCACAACATGTACCTTGTTTTGCAACGTCACAAATAAATGGGGCCAATCTCCAGTCAGATGTGAATGTGTAATCTAACATTTTCAGTAAGAATAATGGACAAAAGGAGTGCAAATACAAATACAATTTATTGAAATGTGAACCAAAAGCACATATGGACAGAAGGTGTAAACCTATTAAATGTATAAGTAAACACATTTAGTCAAATAAAGTGACAGACTAGGCTTGTGCAGTTGGTATCAGCTTTGCCCAGCATGGGCTCCTCCATCAGCCCTGGTCCTCCTCGCAGAGGAAAGACCCTCAGTCCTCCTCGCTGAGGAAAGACCCTCAGTCCTCTCCAAACCAACAGACTGGACGTCCATCACACGGAGGTTTCTCCCTGAAGTCTCTGCAGCTCTCTGGACACCACGCTGTCTCAATCCGTCCACACTGAATATGAGAGGGGGGGGAAATGAAAATAATAAATGCTTTAGACAATAAGAAACATAAAGTTGATTGTTGAGTTGCTCAGTTTTTTTAGATTGTCAATACTATTACTGTATAACTAATATCTCAGGTTAAGAGGCACCTTCAAATAAAGATTGGTCTTTAAATACATTTTATCTTTTGAATTGTTTGTCTAAAGTCAAGGATCTATAACTGGTACTTAGTTTTAATGATACAGTCTGGTTATTATGCTGTTTGGAGGAGGCCTCACAGGTAAGAGCGCTAACTAGCTACCATCACATGTACCTTAGCTTGACTTAAATGTATTAAACGTATAGTTAAGTGATATCAAAATATAAATAACTAATGACATGCAAACATATTAATATTTGCTTGATTCCAGTGTTGAATTTAACACAATTGCATACAAACGTTAAGGGGTTTTAAGATTCTGAAGTATTATGCTAAAAACTCAATAACTTAGATTATTATTTATAGTTTCATGTCCGCTTACCTTAGAAACGTAAATGTTAGCTTAGCTTGGTAGCTTCAGCTAGCTCTGGAACTTCCAGCTCGGTGGCAGCAGGTCCCGCCTCGGCTCCGCCTCTTTGCCCTTATTTGGAGAAGGCGGGAGTTGAACTCTAACGTCACTGTCGAGCCGTTAGTGGCCGACTCCGCCTACTAAGGGCTTCACGGCAACTCTGCAGAATCCTATGGGTGACGTCACGGACCCTACGTCCATTTATATATACAGTCTATGACTGTTAGCTGTGGACAGCAGGTACTGAATACACACATGTATTCATTAGTTTATCTTATTGACTGACCACGCTTTGCCCATTCTGTCTGGACTGTTTATATTTATTATATTTTGATGCTAATACTTTTCTACTTTTACTTGAGTAACATTAAAGGTGGGATAGGTAATTTTGGAGAAACCAGCTCGAGTGCGCTAGAATTTGAAAATACACAACCAGAAGAAATCTGCCACTTCCTCACAGAGCCCCTCCTCCAACACACACGAACACGTACATTTCATTTCATTTCATTTTTATTTGTCCCGCTCATGGTACGCAAAACCAAATGTACAATAATTGCCACAAAACATGACTACCAAAACACCATTGACATGACCAATGAGGGCACGAGATAATTGTGTGCCCAGATGGAAGGCTGACAGGCAGGTAGGCCATCCAGTTACTTTAGCCGGGCCGGCTCAGATGATTGGTCGTGCTTTTTACAGCGCCACGGCTTCCACGGATGACATTTTTCTATGGATTTGTTGTCAAAGCACTTCAGATATTCATTGCTATCGGGATGTTAAGAGCATTCCATGGAATATAACAAAAAGTGTATCTCGAGCCGGTTTCTCAAACTCACCTACCCCACCTTTAATGCAGGACTTTTACTGTAACAGAGTATGCATACTCTCTGGTACTTTTACTTTTACTTAAGTACAAGATCTGAGTACTTCTCCCACCTCTGGACAGAAGTTACATAAGCTTCAAAATCATAGGTGCGCTCCGGTACTTCTGAAATGTACACACGGCATCTATTGCACGTCTGTCCGTCCTGGGAGAGGGATCCCTCCTCTGTTGCTCTCCCTGAGGTTTCTCCCATGTTCCCTTTAAACTGTGGGTTTTCTTCGGACGTTTTTCCTTGTACGATGTGAGGGTCTAAGGACAGAGGGTCTAAGGACAGAGGGTGTCGTATTGTCATACTGATATTTTGTACAAACTGTAAAGTCCACTGAGACAAATGTAACATTTGTGATATTGGGCTATATAAATAAACATTGATTGATTGATTGATTGATTGATTGATTGATTGATTGATTGATTGATTGAAATGATCAACACACCCTGCATATAACAGAACATCAAAGAAAACCAAGCCAATATAAAAAATATGTCCTAATAAAAGTACAGCTTTAACCTTAGGGTGTTTTCACTTTCATGTACATTTTAAACACAATATACAACTTCTGTGAGTTAAGGGTATTCTTACCTTACTCCTAGGAGATGAGCAGAGTTCACAAAATAAAGGTTAGGTTTCTCAGAGAGACCGAAGTTCAAAAGAACCCAAATCAGCCAGCTGCCTTAACACAGAGCATTTATACTCTCCCCACCTCTCTTTCTAAGTAACCCGCAATGTCCCTTTAGTTGTCTTTACTTGGAAGGGAGTTGTCATTGTGGTAACACTCAATATTTTTCATAAAAAAACTAAACAAACTATAAGTAATTAGAAGAATCCTCTTCAAAACCAGAAATGGGTCTATTGCTTCCTCTTTAAAATGACCATGAAGATTACATTACATTACATTGCATTTAGCTGACGCTTTTATCCAAAGCGACTTACAATAAGTGCATTCGACCAGGAAGACACAACCTTGAAGAAAACAGAATCATATAAGTACATCAGGTTTCATAGAGCCAAACATTTCAAGTGCTACTTAACTGGCTTTAGATAAGCCAGTCCTTTATTAGTATATAAGTGCTTTGTTAGCAGTTCTATCGCTCGAGGTGGAGTCGAAAGAGATGTGTGTTCTGTATTTACTAAGTGGGAACTGTGAGACCAGATAAGAAAGTTCCTCATGTTCAAGCTTGAATTCCTGTTTCTTGATAAGCAATGACTCGTGATCTTTGTGTGTATTTACACACAAAGATCACGAGTAAACATGGTAAACATGGTTAGCAATAACAAAATGTAGCTTGTTGTAGACTCTCAGCTCGTTAACAAGACCTACTGTGTGACTTTAACTTAGTGTTTGAGTCTGTATCAGTAATACATTTGATCTGGAACAGCTTTCAGAACAACATCTCATGTTCTGTTCAGAAGGTGCTCGATCATGTCGATGAACACCAGGTTCCCTCAGGACATCACCAGGTGACCCAGAGCCATGATGGTCCTCTGCAACAGCCAATCAGGAGGTCAACAACATCGAAACAGACTTAATATGATTGGCTGTGAATAAGGTTCAAGGTTAGTTTATTTGTTCAGCACATTTTAAGACACAGAGGCGATTCAAAGTGCTTCACATTCAACACATAATAATTAAAAACAAAACACACACACAATCAAAAAAAATAGACAATTCACAAAAGCGATAAAATACTGGCTGCAACTAAAAGTGCAACGATCAGGTCAAAGGATCTCAGGATAGGCTGCATTCAAAAGAAAGGTTTTTAACGTTGATTTAAAATAACCCAGTGTTGGGGCGGACCTCAGAGTTTCAGTCGGTTTGTTCCAAGCTTGTGATTAAATAAAACTAAAAGCTGCCTCGTGAATGTCGTTCTGACTCTGGGGACGAGAGTAAACCTCCTGAAGAAGAGAGACCTCTGGCTCTAACAGTTGAAAACAAGGCACGAGCGTTGTTGCTGTTTTTGGTCATTCATTCTGAGAAATAGGAGCGTCGAGCATTTCGTAGTATGAAGTCATAAGTATGGAGACAGTCTTTAAACATCTCAAAATGAACATGGAGATTTGATTGATTTGCATTCCCTCTTTTGAAGCTTCACCACTGTGGCGTTCATCACCAGAGACAGCTGTAGCAGGGGCGAGAGCATCAAATAGATGTCACACCAATTCATCAACAGAGTTTGAAGAGGAAGAGAAGGCCTGAATGAACATTGTGTTCTCTGTGACGCGTCGTTTTGTGATTATGTGTGGTTGCCCTCTTAAGGGAAACACTGATATCGATCTGAAAGAAGATACATGAGTACTCTGAGAGGGCAACGTCTGTGAACCAGGATGTTTGAGATATTAAGACCTTTGGTTATAACCAGATCAAGAGTGTGACAGAATGTATGAGGGGCTCTTTTCACATGCTGGATGGGTCCATAGCTTTCAGGTTAATTTGCTAATTCAATAGCACTGCTGTCCATGGGGTGGTCAGTGTGGATGTTTAAGTCACCGACTACGAGTATGGAGTCAACATCAATGCAGATGAGTGACAATAATTCTGATAAATCATCATGAAATGTTGCTGAATATTTTGGTGGTCTGTAAGAAAAGTAGGACCAGTGCTCGACAACGAGAAATTAACTGAACAGCCAGATATTCAAAGAGGGAAATGATTGCATTGAAATGTTCTTACAAAGAAAACTATTAATAAACAAAGTGACACCTCCACCTCCTTTCCTGTGTGCTCTGTTCTCACCCGGGGCTGTTTCGATGAGAACAGCTGCACGGTGTTTGTCGGTCTAGCCAGGTTTCAGTTAAAAACATAAAGTTAAGGCTGTGGTTGATAATACAATCATTCATTATAAGAGGACTTGCCTGCCAGGTATTAAGAACAGCCAGGCTCAATGAGCTTACTTGAGATGAGTCTGGACTTATGGAAACAGGTAAGAGGTTTGCACAATTTCTTTTAGGGGAGGGCAAGCTGGTGTCCTTTTGTTGTTGAGAACAGGGACAGGGAGTTGGCTTTATGTTTGCTGGCTCCCCTTTATGACCATCAGAATAAAAGCATGAGTAATCAGTTAAACAGTTAAACAGTCTGTGTGAAGCAGCGCTCTGAACAAATGTCTTTGTTGGCCGCTGGGTGGCGCAAGCGAGCAAAATGGGTAGTGTCAGTTGAGGTGAAGAAGAGTGTCCATCAGTTACCTGTGTTGTGTTCAGGTGCGCTGCAGCAGCAGTTTGTCATGTGCACTTGGCGGTGGAGACAGCATGAAGAATATTTGCAAGGGGGCGACTGTGGCTGCGAGGGAGTGCTCTCGTCTTTCAACCAGGAGGTTGTGGGTTCGATCCCAGCCTGTGCAGTCTACATGTCGATGTAACCTTGGGCAAGATACTTGACCCTGAGTTGCTCCCGATGTCATGGCCAATTGTGTGTGTGTGTGTGTGTGTGTGAGTTCCTAGAGTAAGGTACACTGCTCTGTATGAATGGGCGAATGACATATAGTATGTAAAGCGCTTTGAGGGGTATAAATAGTCCATTTACCATTTGCATCTAGGGCACGGGTGCCATGTGGACTGGGGTGAATTCCATCCCGGTCCAGAAGAGATTTAAATGGTCAATGAATACCAAGTTGTGGGCGGAGCCAGTGTTGTAGTCAAGTCACCAAGTCACTCTCGAGTCCCCACTTTCCGAGTCTGAGTCACAAGTCTTCATGTATTAATCTTAGTGGATACATTTGTTGAAATGTAGCTGCTCCTCCCCCAGCTAGTGGGGAACGTTCTCACAACTTTGGCTAAGGTTACCTATTGGTTCTAATAAGGTTTTAAAGAAACGTTTTAATCTGATGTTCAAAGAACCTTTTTAGGATGTTTATTTTTTCAAATAATGTTCCTATAAGGTTTAAGGTTAACTAAGACATAACGTTTTAACGGCAACATTCAGAGGATGTTTTGAGGATGTTATTAAGGCCTGAGATGACAATGGTTTTTTTTAATAAAACGTTCCTTTAATGTGATATGTTAACCAAGGTGGAACGTTTTGCCTGCAACATTCTGAGGATGTGTTTTGGACGTTGTTGGGTAACACATTAAAGATGTTCTTTATAAAACGTTCCCTCAATGTTACATGATAACAAATGAAGAACATTTTCATAGCAACATTCTGAAAATGTTATGTTCTTAAAATTATGTATTGAAGTCAATGAAGAGAGAAAACTTATCTTTCGATCCCGTTTGAATTGTGCCATGAATTACACATATGATGTTTGTCAATCTTAAAAAAATCATTTCCATGTCAAAAAAGTTACAGTTTGTCGTAAACACTGTTGAAATATAAGACTATGAAAAATACGCAACTAGAAAGACTACAAATCCCAGAGTCGCGTAAGTGATGTCACAACTGTTTTCCTCCACTAAATATAAGAGATAGCTAAGATCAGATCACTTGAACAAGATGCCTGTGTGCTTAGTACCAGGTTATTATCATATGGGTCATATGGGTCTTGCTCGTTCTTTCGCTTCCCGTCTGATGAAAGGACCAGTTGTGGCTGGATCAAGTTAGCTACCTAGCTAGTAGCAAGCACGTTAGTTAGCATTACAGTCTTAGCCTTGTCATTTTATTAGCCTTAACATCAAGTAACCCAAAATGTTAAACAGTAAGAGTAGTAGTCATATTTCGTGAACCCTTTGAAGAGTACTGTCACCGGTGTGATCATTCTATAATACACCATTTAAGCCCGGGGGAGAAATGCTAACGCTAACGCTACATTAGCATCGGCGATCTTTTGTACTTCATGCTATCTGCACAAATGGTTGACATTAAATATTAAAAAGACCAGGCAGTTCAGAGAGAATCAAAGGCAGGCAGCTTTGCATGACATTCTTCTGGACGTGTTTCATTGTGGTGATAGTGAGGGTAGTCAAATCCTTTGTTTGGCAAGACTGTAGTGACGACCATCTTGGTGACGTGTGTTGTTGTGAGAGTCTGCGAGACCAGAGATGTTGTTCATTCAGCGTTTCACACAAACAAATGTATTACTTCACAGTTTTACGACTTTTTTTTTTAGTTTTGACTTGCAAAATTATCTTTTAAATTGACAAACATCATATGTGTAATTCGTGGCACAATTAAAACGGGATCAAAAGATAATCTTTCTCTCTCCATTGACTTCAATACATAATTTTTCCGAAATAAGGTCCCATGAAGGTCCACCGGAACGGGAGGGACTTCGCCACTCTATAGTTGCGATTCTGTCTGGACAGAATCGCTGTGCTCACAATCATCATATTTCATTTACCTCACCTTTTATAAACACTACAATGAGACACTTCACTCTCCTGTTTCAAAAACACAAGTTTGCATTGAAATCATTTGGCAGTTATTTTTTTAATTCTTATTCAATGCTGCATGGTTTCCAGAAACACTCCAACTGAATAATCCTAATTCGGATTCAGACTCAAGGTTTGCTTTTTTTGGGGGGGTTTCTGGCGGCTCATCTGAATCCGTTTTTGTCCGGGTTTTTATGCCTCCGGGTCCTCCGGCACCTCCGGGTCCTCCGGCACCTCCGGGTCCTCCGGCTGCTCTGGCTGATCCGGAGCCGGCTCCACCTGCGGCTTCAGCTCCACCTCCACAGGGAAATGGTCACTGATCTTCTTCGCCTGAGAGAAACAGAGAAAACATTTTAGGAACTCAATTTCAATTTGTTGTTCTTCCAACTTGGCATACAGAACATAGTCTCAGTTTAACTTCTAACAGGTGGTTTCTTCGCACAAGAGGTTTTTTTAGACCGTCAACTCAATAGTTTATAAAAATGAAAAAAATCACAAGCATTAATCTAGTAATCAAGTAATCTAGTTCCTGACTGTAGTGACTACTCCTGTCAACTCTCACATCTCTGCACGCCTAATAACTTCATCTGTGCATCTGTTATCAGCTCAATAGAAGGATTTGCATTAGATTGTGTTAAAAGTGTACAACTGACAGAAAACTGCACTCTTTTTGCACCCAGCAAAAGTTTGTGTTAACCCTAAAGACGCTCACAAAATTCTCCAAAACCCTTTAGAAGCACTTAACATGGCACAGTGACACGGACGGACTGTTGTTGTGAAAAGTATTTTTGTTTGGGTTGTTGTGAAAACACAAACACAAAGTGACACGGATGGACAGTTGTTGTGTGAGAACTGTCATACTGCATAATCATGACTGGAGGGTAACATTCACAGGCTGGAGAAGAAGTCCGGAAAAAGGAAAAATGATCGACAGCTTTCTATCGATCGCCCCATGCCCAGTCTATACACATCTCACAAATGCAGGCGTCTGTCGTCCTGTCACCGTCCTCCCGGCTGTCACAGGCCGCAGCCTCGGACTCTGCGGATACACTTCCATGGCTGTCAACAACCAATGCTGGTGCTGTTCCATGATCCAAAGACGGAGAGCCCGGTAGCTGTGGAGGATAGACTATCCAACGTGACCGAATCAGGTGTCGCTACTGCTGTTGGAGCCGTGGAGCCGTGCAATATCATTCCTCCGGCGGAGGCCCCTGCGCACCCGGGTAGTGACTGGGCTCGAACGGGAGCCAGACCCAAGGCCCCAACTTTACTTCCACACCAAATCGGTCCCACTGTGCGGTGCAGCCATCCTGGCCCGAGGTAGTTCGTGGCGGCAGGAACTGCTCGCTGCAGCGGACACCCTGGCCTCGATTGGAGACATCGAACCGTTTGCTGTTCTCCTGATGAGGCTCCTGCTCATCCGTCGGATGCCGCTGTGGTCTCGCCACACCTGGAAGCATCTCCTTCTCATGTTGCCGTCTCCCCTCCATCTCATCCCCCAGCCTCCGGCCCGGAGGATTTGCCAGCCGAGTACAGGGAAAACAAAGCAGGGGACCCCTTTCAGCGCCAAAGTCTTCGTCCTCCCTTTCGCCGCAGATTACTGAAGGTCTCATTCTTCAAGGAACAAACCCCACATCCTTGCCGCAGCAGACCCGGCTGTGACCACCCAGCCTCAGCCGGTAAGAGCTGCTCACGTGTGGATAACTGATGTGACCTGTTCGGATTCTGGTGGAGCCCCGTCTACACTCCCACGGCCGCTCTTCTCCCCCTCAACCTTGATTATCGGCGATTCCATAGCCAGGAATGTGCGGTTTTTTTTAATGCATCAACACACTGCTTCCCCGGTGCAATGACATCCGACATTCAGAAAAAGCTCCAGGATTTACTGCCCACACTCTCGTTATCCATCAAAAGAGTGATAATCCACGTAGGCACAAACGATGCAGCTCGTCAACAGTCTGAGTTGACCAAATCAGATTTTAACCACCTCTTTGACTTCCTAAAGAACCGTGGAATGTCTGTTTTTATTTCGGGTCCGATTCCCACTGTAGGCCGTGGCACCGCTCGCTTCAGCAGACCACTGCACTCCACCTGCACAGCTCAGAACGTCGGGTTTATTGACAATTTTAACCTTTTCTGGAATCGCCGGTCTCTTTTTAACAACGCCGGCGTACATCCAAACAGAGCAGGTTCTCAAATGTTGTCCGCTAATATTCAACACACAGTGCTGTCCTATCCTCGTGCCTGACTATTAACATCAAACCCATCTTCTTCTGGGGTGTCGGGACAGTCTGCTGACCTGGGGATTGGCGCCCCCCTGCCATCGTCCGCTGTCCCCTACAGCCATGCCAGCGCTAGTCACAACAACTGTCACTGACCCTGAACGCATTATCTCTATTTTTCCGCCACAGACACTCCCAATCCTGCTCGCCAGCTCTACCCAGTGGCCAACGAGGCAAATACAAAGAAGAGGAATTCTACACAAAAACCTCATAAAAGTGAACACCAAAAGTACATTAATGCAACAAAACAAGACAATTAATTGAGGACTATTAAACATCAGATCTTTGTCATCTAAGGCTGCATTGGTTAATGACTTAATAACAGACAATCAGATTGACTTATGTTGCCTCACTGAAACCTGGTTGCGACATGAAGAATATGTGACACTAAATGAAGCCACACCACCCAGTCATATACATACTCATGTTGCTAGAGTCACTGGTCGAGGAGGCGGAGTCGCAGCCATCTACGACTCAAGTCTTCTCATAAATACAAAATCAAAACAAAACTATAACTCTTTCGAAAGCCTGATTCTTAGTCTTTTGCACCCAACTTGGAAAACATTTCAGCCAATATTAATTGTCACAGTGTATCGGGCCCCAGGTCCTTATTCTGAATTCATATCTGAATTTTCAGAATTGCTATCAAGTTTAGTCCTTAAAACCGATAAAGTCCTTATTGTGGGTGACTTTAATATTCATGTTGACGTTGAGAATAATAGCCTCAATATTGTTTTTACCTCATTATTAGATTCAATTGGTTTTATACAGAATGTACATCAACCAACCCACTGTTTCAACCACACCCTTGACCTTGTTCTCATATGGTATTCAAATTGAGCATCTATCAGTCAGTGCTCATAACCCTGTTTTATCTGATCACTACTTATTAACTTTTGGTGTTCTGTTATTAGACTATAAGCCACTGCATAAGAATGCCTACAAAATAAATCTATCAGATTCTGCTGTAGCAATATTTATGGGAAAAATTCCATCAGTGCTAGCTCATTAACATCTCACAGTCCAAGGGAGGACTCTTTTATTAACCTTATGCCCCCCCCCCCCCAAAAATAGATCACATGATTGATAGTGTTACCAGGGCGCTAAAAATAACACTGGACTATATTGCCCCTTTTAAAATTAAGAAAATTAAACTAAGAAGACTAGCTCCATGGCATAACAATGAAACATAATAAAGCAGAGGACAAGGCAACTTGAAAGGAAATGGCGCTCCACCAAGCATCAAGAATTTCGGTTACTCTGGCTTGATAACCTTAAAAAATATAAGAAGGCACTACGCACTGCCAGAGCAGCTTGTTATTCCTCCCTAATAGAAGAAAATAAAAACAATGCCAGGTTTCTCTTTAGTACAGTAGCCAGGCTGACGAGAGTCACAGCTCTATTGAGTCTTCTATTCCTACATCCATCAGTAATGACTTTATGAACTTCTTTAATGATACAATTATAAACTCTCAGGGACAAAATAAACCACCACCTACCCTTAGCCAGCACTGAATCACACCCTTAACACCGGACATATACTTAGTGTGCTTCTCTCCTAGACCAAAACCAACTCAATTCAATTATTTCATCCTCTAAAGCATCTACCTGTATCTTAGACCCTGTTCCATCTAAGCTGTTCAAGGAAATTGCACCCCTAATTAATACACCTGCATTAAATATGTTGAATTTACATTTACTGTCAGGCTATGTTCCACAGTCATTTAAAGTAGCTGTAATTAAACCTATTATACAATTTAAAAAACCTTGATCCTGAGGTTATGGCCAACTACAGGCCAATATCAAACATTCCCTTCCTCTCAAAAATCCTCGAGAAAGCAGTGGCCTCACAATTGTGTGCATTTTTAAATACAAATTGTTTATTTGAGAAATTCCAGTCAGGTTTAGAAAACATCATAGCACAGAGACAGCACTGGTTAAAGTCACAAATGACCTGCTTTGTGCATCTGATAATGGACTTGCCTCTATCCTGGTTCTGTTAGATCTGAGTGCTGCCTTTGACACATTGACCATAACATACTACTCCAAAGATTAGAGCTTTTGATAGGTATAAGGGGAACTGCACTAAGCTGGTTCAGGTCTTACCTATCAAACGGTCTCAGTTTGTATCTGTCAACGATGAATCCTCATTACAAACTACAGTCAGTCATGGAGTACCGCAAGGGTCTGTACTTGGACCCATCCTGCTTATCATATATATGCTACTATTGGGCAATATCATAAGGAATAACTCCATCAATTTTCATTGTTATGCAGATGATACACAATTGTATCTATCAATTAAAACCAGATGTACAATTTGCATTAGTTAAAACTGCAAGAATGCCTCACAGACATAAAGACATGGATGACCAGCAACTTCTATTATTAAACTCCGACAAAACAGAAGTCATTATACTTGGCCCCCAGCACCTTCGGAACGAATTGTCCAACAACATAATTTCTTCGAATTGTATTACCATGACCTCCAGCACCACGGTAAAAATCTGGGTGTTATTTTTACGAGGATTTGTCTTTTAAATCCCATATAAAGCAAATTTCAAGGACTGCCATCTACGGAATATTGCAAAATCAGGCACATCCTAAATCACAACAATGCAGAAACACTAATCGATGCTTTTATCACCTCCAGGCTGGATTATTGCAATTCCCTTTTATCCGGCTGTCCAAGCTCATCATTAAAGACCCTTCAATTCATACAAAATGCTGCAGCACGGGTTTTAACAGGAACGAAAAAGATGGACCACAACACTCCTGTTTTAACAGCCTTGCACTGGCTCCCAGTTAAGTCCAGGATTGATTTTAAAATACTTTTACTCACATACAAAGCGCTAAATGGTCAGGGACCATCCTACAGGATCTTTTAATCTCCTATTGCCCCTCTAGGGCACTAAGATCCCAGAGTGCAGGTCTGTTGGTGGTTCCCAGAGTCCACAAAAAAAGGTCAGGTGCTCGAGCTTTCGGCTACCAAGCCCCGTTCCTCTGGAATCAACTTCCAGTGGCGATTAGGGAGGCAGACGGTGTCCACACATTTAAGAGTAGGTTCAAGACTTTCCTCTTTAGTACAGCGTACAGTTAAGACTGGTTTTAAAACCCCCCCTCCTCATGGACCCTTCCTTTTATGGAATTGTATTTATTGTACTCTAACTGTATTTGTGTCATTGTGTTATGTTCCTTTTTAAATTGGTATTTTCACATTGATCTTGTAAGATACGTTTGTTGTTTTTACATTGTTTTACATTGCCAATTGTGTTTGTTGACTTTTGAAGCCCTCTGAGACAAATAGGATTTGTGATTTTGGGCTATATAAATAAACTTGAATTGAATTGAATGTGCTCATCCACCGTGACATTAGACGTCAGAGCAAAGGAAACGTCTTGGAATAGCTGTTTGTGTTAGTTAGATTATCTATGGCTCACATGGAATGATCATTAAGGTCTGATGCTATTTCAAAACGTCAAATATTTCCATTGATCAAATGCTGATCTTCACTGAAATAATATGCAGTCATGCTTTATTTTAGTTACGTACACTTAGGCTGAATTACTTTAGTTACATGAGTGAGATTCTAAGTATGGCTCACATGGAGGGATTTGAGGTGTCTGCCACAGCCAGATACTGTCTGTTAGGGCTGTGCAATTAATCGTATTTTAATCGCGATTACGATTATGGCTTGCGACGATTAGGAAAACAGCATAATTGACAAATACGATTATTTTGCTGGGTGCGCTTTCGCCCCTCCCTAAAAGCCCACTCGGCCACGTGGGAGTGACATGTGTTGTGAGTGTTCAGCGCAAGCGAAGATGTCAGAACAAGAGCAGCAACTAGTTAAAAGAAGGGTCGCGGGGAGATTCCCAGTCGATCGCGAGATGTGTCTAAAATAGAACAACAATATTCTGTTTTATCGTTAATGTCCTGTAACATAATCTTCCCGTGCCAGAATAATGCACTTGAACGCATCAAAGCTTTGTGATTGGCCGGCCTCTGTGTCCGGGCGTGGCTGGTGAGCAGTGCACTAATTCGCTGACATTGTCCGTGTCAACAGCATGGATGGTCAACAGGAGTGACAGTCCGCACACACACAATCAGACCGCAATTATGGCAGAAGCAAAAAGCCCAAAATATATAATTTCACTCCGAGTGGGAGGATCATTATTTTTGTATCTATTCCAATTCAAAGTCCATCTGTCTCATCTGCAATGCGAGCGTGGCTTTATCGAAGAAGGGTAATTTAGGAGCGGCATTTCAAAACAGTGCACAAACGCTACGAGACGGAATTCCCTCCTAATTCTGCCCTACGCTCCAAAAGGGGAGGGGCCTGAAAGGACAGCTAAATGCACAGCAGTCCATTTTCACCAGGCCAACAACAAGAGCAAGGCTGCTACCAGAGCATCTTATCGCGTCAGTCACGTTCTGGAGAAACACATGAAGTCTTTCGAAGACGGCGAAGTTATGAAAGAAGCTTTCCTGGAGGCTGCGACGCGCTTTTGTGGGACAGTAAAAATAACAGCAGCATTTCAACAGGTTTTTGATATAATAAAAACTCAATTTAGATACCGTTATTAATCTGCTTGTAAGTTTTGGTTTGTTTGAATTTATTCATGATAATTATTGTACAAAATGGTATAAGAATGCAAACATTAGGATCTGTTCTGTTTAAATTGATTATAGTCTATCAGTTCAGAAACTAGTGTTGCTTGCATCCTATTTAAAGGCATTTCTTTTTATACTCTAATAAAATGCAACAAAAAATGGGTTTGATTCTATTAATGTTGTCTTTTTTATTGCACTGTTGCTGCAGCAGATTACTGAGTAGCTTCAGATCTGAGTTGTCTTATTAGTAAGCCTAATTTATACTTTTGTAGCAACACTATTTTTATATAATGGCAAAGAAAGGGTTCAGAGTCTTTTCTTTTCTTCCTGTGTCATATGTGGCAGCACTGCCACAAGTTCCTCTTCAGAGAGGGTCTTCAGTACAGGTGGCAATATCGTCACCTGCCTGCGCTCATCTCTGAAACCAGACCATGTAAACAGGCTGGTATTTCTTGCAAAAATCTTTAAGAGATGACATGAGCAGCCCTACCAGCATTTGCCATGGTGGCCTAAACATTTTTATTTGGTCTTAAATTGTAGTTCAATATGTATTTCCTGTTACTTCTGGACCATGACGGTTGGCCAGCCTTCAACGTGTAACTGAGTAGAATATGTTGAATATGTTTTACCAAAATGTTGGCTATATGTTAAGGAGTTTTCAGTAGGTTGTGACAGTGCACTGCAACATGTTTGATTTAATTGATTTTGGGTCTAATTTATTTTTATTTATCATATTAATATATGTTTAGTATGGTTTTGGAAGTGCGCTCCAACACATTTATTGATCTTGTTTATTGGTAAAAATATTATTTGTTTTAAAGTTCAATAAATGGTCAATGAATAATCGTCAAAATAATCGTGATATCAATTATTGACCAAATAATCGTGATTATGATTTTTGCCATAATCGCACAGCCCTACTGTCTGTGGTTTCTACATTTATAACCTGTCTACAAATGTAATGCATCGAGTAAATGCTTCACATGTACTGACTTGTGAACATGCCATTTACATGTGTGTTGTTTCAATGAAATGCGTCACTCAAACAAGATGCGCTGGCGAGGAGGATGTCGTGAGACAGCGTCACGCAAATTTGAAGCTGGAGATGAAAAAACCTTCGCCACGAATTTGTGTCTTTCCGCTTCTTTGAATTGACTCTACATGTAATCGTGACGCGGTCCAGTGTGAACGTACCTCAGCCTGGTTAAGATCATATTTCTTCCTGAAGTTAAAGACCTTAGCGCTGCCTTCCACCACTCCCTTCTCCATTTCAGTGGTGACGACAATCCTGCAGGAACAGGAAGAGAGTCGGGATTAAGAGTGTGTGTGTGCATGCAAGTGTCTTCATCATTATCTGTGTGTGTTCACCTGTCGTGAGCCTGTTGAGAGTCCACCTTAGTAGCAACGTTGTCATTGATCAGCCAGTGGAAGTCCTTGTTGGTGAAGAGGGGGATATCATCCCAGTCGTTTTTCTTATTCCTTTTTTTTACTTTGACATACCTGCTGCCTGCGTTGAAGTCTCCGAGCACCATGATGTTCTTCTGGCAGAGGGAAACGGCTCAAACTAATTATTTTAGAACTAGATCAGAATTATGTCATGGTAATGGGCAATCTAAAAACACAAATCTAACGCCCCCTATCTAAATGTTGCTCTCTGTCGTCCACTCATTTTACACAGAAGCGGCTGTTCTCCCGCTACCTGAACAAACTGCTGAGTCATGATGGAGATTGAAGTTCATATTTAGAGATATTACGTTTTATTTGACAATTCTTTTTGAAAGATCTCTTCTTTTGTTTTGATCACATCGGCAGATATGGGCCTCCATAGTAATATGTTTGTAACACAGTTTAGCTAAAGAATTAAGTTGGCGTGTGTGTGTGTGTGTTAAGGCTGTATGTATTCCCTGTTTCTTTTCCCTTTGGTTCCTCTACCCAGGTGTGCTACATTGCTGTAACGAGGTTCAGACGAGGTGCACCTGGAGAAGGAAGTGCTTAAAAGCT
Organism: Gymnodraco acuticeps; assembly: GCF_902827175.1. NCBI lineage: Eukaryota > Metazoa > Chordata > Actinopteri > Perciformes > Bathydraconidae > Gymnodraco > Gymnodraco acuticeps. Next base: position 36,766 of record NW_022990591.1, on the reverse strand, counting down.
CCAGTGCAGGAGAGAGAGGCCTCTGGTGTGGGGACTGCTGTGGTTCTGCCTCTCATCCTAGGAAGGATTTGTGTCTTTTGTGGTCTATTTGGGTCAGTGGTGGAATGTTGTTAGCCCCATAGGGCCATTTTAAGGGTGGGGCGCAGCAGTGTGTGTGTGTTTCTACGGTTGTATTGTATGTCTTGTACGGGGTATTACATTGTTATTCCATTTTTTTCCGGCAGCAGCCACCACGTCAACAAGGGCATCAATTTCTTTTACAGCGTGGTCCGGTTTGGTGTGAATGGGGATCAGAACAAATTCCTTACCTGGAGACCAGGAGAGAGAGAGGAGTGAATGAAGACAGACAATGACAATACTTTATCACATTCAACACTAATACAAAATGAAGTCTTTTAAATTTTGCAGGAAAAGACTTGAACTTGAAAAAGTAGCACCGACTGAATGATAGAGTTGTTCAAAGTGGTGTTGGTGACGGACAGACCTCAGGATCTCCTCTCACACAAGTCTGGTGCTTAGTTCTCTAGAATAGTTGAGATAATCTACATTTCCAGTGAAAGAACAGAGTCTCTCCTCTAATACCGGTCTCTGTGGAGGAAAACTTGACGACGTAGGGCGGTCTGTCGAAGCCTTTGGCAGTGTATTGGAAGCTGTCTTTCACGGTCACCTTCTTATCCCTGCAGAGGAAAGATGGAACTCTTTATTTTGAAGACGTCTCCAAACAGTGGATCGAGTTCATCGACTCTTTCTCGGTCACATATTCACACAACTCCTGGAGCATTTCTATGCTGTTTACACTCTTTATCAAACACATATTTCCTGTTTCTGCTCCCCTGGTATTAACAAAGCAATCCATACAAACGATCATTTGACTGTTGGTGTTTTGTTTTTGCCCTTTTGTGTTTTACCTGTAGAGGAAGAGGTATCTCTCCTTATCTGTCCAGAATTTCAAGATGCTGGAACTGAGGGGCAGGGGCTCACTGAGGATATTGCTGAAATGCTGAGAATCTCTGGGGAAACACACACACACACACATACACACACACACACACACACAGACATATACATACCTTTTGTTTATCTTGAATCATAAAGTGAGTTCATGATCTGTCGAACTTTTTACAAACTTCTTCAAAAGGTCACCATTAGTGCTGCTGCATTTTGAAAACATAACTTTTATATTTGTGAGAAGCTGACCGTTGAGCGGCCCAGACCAAGCAAGGAAGCAGAGGTGGGCATTTATTAAACTTGAGCACAGGACACAGCCTCAGTCCTGCTGTTCCTGTGCACACACACTACCAGCCTCCCAACAGGGAAACAGAGCCTAAATACACACACTAATCAGCACAATAAGACACAGGTGAGGGGGGGAGGAGACAACACAGGGCAGCAGGTGCAACACAATCAACAGCCACAGACATGGGGTTGTATTTTGTTGGACGAACGCACTTATTGTAAGTCGCTTTGGATAAAAGCGTCAGCTAAATGCAATGTAATGTAATGTAATGGGAAAGGGAACACTTTTGACATAAAACCAGCAAACAGAGACAGACAAACTAAAACACATACAGATGCAACACACTACCTACATTTCGCCACCAACAAGCTACACAATCCGTAACGGAGGCCGAGATCTATGGCCCCAGAGATCACCTCCGTTACAATATTGATTGATATTTCAATTCCAATATGAAAGGAAATATATGAATGTATGATAGTATGAAGTGTGTCTGTATTAGGTCTATAGAATACTGTTTGTAGGCCAGGACTTCTCCACAACGCTTCATTCAGATATTTTCACTCGTTTTGCCAAATACTGAGATTACTGAGATTTGGATTTTGCAGCAGTTCAAGATAACATTTAGATGAATGAAGCAGCCCTCACAGTCTGCGCGTCTGTTGTGTTAGAATACTGTGTCTGCTCTTCATAAGTCTTACTTGTTAACAAGATCCTTGAGTCTTTTGGTTACGCTCAGATCTTTGTCTTGGAGCCCCTGGATCAGAATGATGTCATAGCGAAGGACAATCTGAAGAAAATGTAATTCTGATGGTCAATTCTGACGGAAGTACTGAGGGCACAGCAGAAGAAGACAGACAGGAAGTAAACACTGAAGGGACAGCAGAAGAAGACAGACAGGAAGTCTAGTAATGCTGCTCATGTGGTGTCAAGTTGCTGGAGACGTTTCTTCATGTGTTTTTATATCTGCTTCTTCTGAAGCTGCAGAGTTTCTCCTGATGGAAGAGTTTGGGGCCGGAGCAGCACGTTCACACCTGCTGGCCACCGTAGCTGTTCAGTGCTGCACTTCAGCATTATGTTTTTAAAATGACCATTACCTCAAAACAATCATTGATTTCCAAGAAAAGGAAACTCAAACAGGAAGTGGGTTCCTATGTTCCACTTGCATACAGTCAAAACAACGAGGAACAAATACATATTGGATAGCAAATTGAGTTTCAGACCTCTTTGAATGTGGTTCATCACAAAGTCATCTTTGGATTTCTTGGGTCCAAAGTCTTCGATGTTGAAGGCTCCAATCCACAGACAAGGAGTCACATGCAGCAGGGCCAGAAGAGACCCAGAGCACAAAGCAGACCGCATCCTGGGACTAACAGAGACATCTTTAAAATACTTGGTAATCAAATCAAAACTTTATTTATATTGCACTTTCAAACACAAAGGTAACTCAAAGTGACTCGTTGTGTTTCCCACAATGTCCTCTTGGGTCAAATGTAGTTATTATATTAAGAATATTAAATATTTGCGTTTAACTGATTGGTAATATCACCAAACAAAATGAACTCCACATATTGTAATAGATTTCAGTCGTCTTAGGAGGACGGGGTAGTGGTGTCAGCCTTCTTACTGAGTGTCCAACACTGTGAAACAAATACTTTCACTTACGCACTTCATTGCTCAAGGAGAATATATTCAGGGTTGTGAAGTAACTAAGTAGATTTACTCAAAGACTGTACTTAACTACAATTTTCCAGTTTATGCTACTCTGTACTTCTACTCCACCACAGAGGGTAACTGTTGGTTACTTCTACCTCCTCTACAGTTCAGAGGTACATGGTGTACTTCTACTCCACTACATGTATTTAATACCTTTAGTTACTTCACAGTATGAATGATGTGAAATATAACCAAGTGTTGAATCAGACTTTAGTTCCACCTGGAGTAAATCCACCAGCTACCCTGCAGTATACAAAGTACTTCAAACTAGCTGCACCTTCACCAGCTTTGAGAACACTTTCATGATCAATCATTATAAAACATATCATATATATTATTCTGAAATGGACCAATCTGCCACAACGACTACTTTCACTAGGCTTGTTGAGACACATTGCGGCTCGCCTCGAAAGTAGACGAGAGTAGCCGATCGCAGCCGGGGGGAGGTGTCAAAAAGCTCGTCTTAAGTCGGACAGCTCGGAGTCCATGCTCGGAGTCGGCTTCGTCTTCTTCTTCTTCTCTCGGTTTTTTTGGCGGATTGCAAACGCTTTAAGGTGCATACCGCCACCTCCGGAGTCGGCTTGACTCGGTTTGCATTTATAAAGAATGCACACGTGTTTAATCGTTAATGTCAGATATGTACTAAGTAAATACATTTGTTCCTGCTCCAGGATTAGATTCAACTTTATTGTTATTGCACATATTACAGGTACTGAGACAACAAATGCAGTTTAGCTTCTAACCAGGTGCAACAAGCAGTAAAGTGAAAAGTAATGTACACAATCTACAGAATAAAATATAGAATGAATTGAATGATGAATAAACAGTGAGGGGTATGAATACACTAGATATCAGGCCTGTGAGCAGTATGAACAGTGTGTATGAATATGCTAAGATATATAAAGTATGAAAACGGTAAGCAGTAATAGTATAAAATATATAGATATTAATTTCATGATGATAAACATTGTGGAACAATGATGAAAAATGGGAATGGATGTGGCGACGTAAAACTGACACAAAACAACAACAAACTTTTGCCAGCCAATTGGAGAGTTTCATCAGCAGCACGTGGTAAAAACCACCAATGAGCGCTCAGCTCGAGATACCAGCGAGTCGTTTCCCACCAAGCATTTCGCTTCCGCAGCCCGTGGAGAGCAACTGCGCCAACTCGCCTCGCCTCGCTCTCAAGGCTGCGGGCGTCTTTGTCCCGCGAAATTTCAAAGTCTCATGTGGGCGGGCCTCCAGAGCAAGTCGGACAAAATGACTAACCATCATGCAACGCACTAGCAAGACGTTGATCGCAACTGCGCAGGTCTGCGCAGGTCTTGCTCGTCTCAAACAAGCCTAGTGTCTTTCACTATATTCTGATGAGAATACTTTTCTACTTTCACTTGAGGAACATTTTGAATGCAGGGACTTTTACTGTAACAGAGTATTCCTACACTCTTGTACTTTCTACTTTTACTCAAGTACAAGATCTGAGTACTTCTACTTTTACTCAAGTACCAGATCTGAGTACTTCTACTTTAACTCAAGTACAAGATCTGAGTACTTCTACTTTTACTAAAGTATAAGATCTGAGTACTTCTACTTTACTCAAGTACAAGATCTGAGTACTTCTACTTTTACTCAAGTACAAGATCTGAGTACTTCTACTTAATTCAAGTACAAGATCTGAGTACTTCTACTTTTACTCAAGTATAAGATCTGAGTACTAGTAGATGTTGAAACTCAAAGTGTATTTTAAATTATATTATGGATTAGTGTTTTATATTATAGCATGTTCTCTATTCTTCCCAGTAGGTGGCGACAAAAAGCACGTTTTATCCCCAGGAAGAAAACGCCTTACGCGTACGTTATCACGCAGCAGCCACAACCCGGAAGTAAACACCCAGCTGTTATCTTGAAGCTAGTTTTTATCAGCACATGTAGCATCGGCAGATATAATGAAACAGCGGGGAATAACGCGGTGTTTTATGATGCTGGTTCCGGAGTAGAGACTGAGTCGACAGAGGCTTCGGGAGATTTTATTCTCCTTCACTTTCCTCCGGTCCGAGAGCTGAAACAAGGTACGTGTTAGCTTAGCATCAGGAGCTAACGGTGGCTAACAAGCTGTTGTTGTTGTAAATATCAGATATAATACTTCACTGTAAGTTATAATGTGGGACTGAGGGAGTAGGGTTTCATAAGAGTCGAGTCGCCAGGTTGCTAAATAGATACTTTATTAATCCCAAATATGACAGCAGTGTGTCTCAAGTATTTATAAATCCACTATCATTCAGTATCTAAATACACAATATTAAGAAAATACGGAATAAAGTGAATACATTATACAATCTCCCTCTTCGAGTCTGTTATCACCAAGTAGGTTTTTACCCATACGAGACCTTTGCTTTGCTATAAATGGTGCAAACAAAGACACTGGAAGAAGAATACATTAAACAGTAGTACTTTAGTATAAAAGCAATTTTATCCAGTTTTTATTGAGTTTTTCGAACTACTAAAACGTGTTATTAGATGACATCGAGTTTTACAATTGGAAATGTAAAATAAAAGCAGTTTAGAGTCGATATGTAAAGCTCGATCTCTCAAAGATCCCTCCTACTATTCTTTTTTATTATTGCTTGCCTTTTTTACCTGCTATGCACCTGTTGCTGTAATAATGTTAGTGTATTACTAAGAAAGGAATTCAGATTAATATAAAAGCTATAAGACTATATATATATATATATATATATATCCCTTTTTTTAAACTTTGTTGTCATTATATGGTACAGGTACTAGAAACGAAACGGTTTCTCTGCATTTGACCCATCCTAGTGTTGGGAGCAGTGGGCTGCCATTATGTGCCTATGCACTGGTGACCTTCCAGTTGCCAAGTCCCTGGACTTCGCCACCACCGGCTCATATATAAGATAATATTACACAAAATATAATAATGTGAGATACTGAGTACGAATACAAGGTTGGCCTGTTGCTGATTAGCTGTTGTTTTATATTGTTGATAGAACATCTGTGTTGTAACCGTTTGTCACAGAATACTGTGACCTTTATACCGTATAATATTAACTTTTCATAAACCGCTCGAGTGGTGCGGCAGTGAAATTAGTCCCCAGGGCCTTTCTGACCGGACAACCCTCCCATATTTATTCTCCGTAAAAACAAAGCTGTCTCTGCCGTCTCTCTCTCTCAAACCAAAAATACAGATTTCCCCCTAAAATGTTAAAGTGAGTACTTCTACTTTTACTCAAGTACAAGATCTGAGTACTTCTACTTTTACTCAAGTACAAGATCTGAGTACTTCTACTTTTACTATCAAGTACAAGATCTGAGTACTTCTACTTTTACTCAAGTACAATACCTGAGTACTTCTACTTTTACTCAAGTACAAGATCTGAGTACTTCTACTTTTACTCAAGTACAAGATCTGAGTACTTCTACTTTTACTCAAGTACAAGACCTGAGTACTTCTACTTTTACTCAAGTACAAGATCTGAGTACTTCTACTTTTACTCAAGTACAAGACCTGAGTACTTCTACTTTTACTCAAGTACAAGATCTGAGTACTTCTACTTTTACTCAAGTACAAGACCTGAGTACTTCTACTTTTACTCAAGTACAAGACCTGAGTACTTCTACTTTTACTCAAGTACAAGATATGAGTACTTCTACTTTTACTCAAGTACAAGCCCTGAGTACTTCTACTTTTACTCAAGTACAAGACCTGAGTACTTCTACTTTTACTCAAGTACAAGACCTGAGTACTTCTACTTTTACTCAAGTACAAGACCTGAGTACTTCTACTTTTACTCAAGTACAAGATATGAGTACTTCTACTTTTACTCAAGTACAAGCCCTGAGTACTTCTACTTTTACTGAAGTACAAGATCTGAGTACTTCTACTTTTACTCAAGTACAAGATCTGAGTACTTCTACTTTACTCAAGTACAAGACCTGAGTACTTCTACTTTTACTCAAGTACAAGATCTGAGTACTTCTACTTTTACTCAAGTACAAGATCTGAGTACTTCTACTTTTACTCAAGTACAAGATCTGAGTACTTCTACTTTTACTCAAGTACAAGATCTGAGTACTTCTACTTTTACTCAAGTACAAGACCTGAGTACTTCTACTTTTACTCAAGTACAAGATCTGAGTACTTCTACTTTTACTCAAGTACAAGACCTGAGTACTTCTACTTTTACTCAAGTACAAGACCTGAGTACTTCTACTTTTTACTCAAGTACAAGATCTGAGTACTTCTACTTTTACTCAAGTACAAGATCTGAGTACTTCTACTTTTACTCAAGTACAAGATCTGAGTACTTCTACTTTTACTCAAGTACAAGACCTGAGTACTTCTACTTTTACTCAAGTACAAGACCTGAGTACTTCTACTTTTACTAAAGTACAAGATCTGAGTACTTCTACTTTTACTCAAGTACAAGATCTGAGTACTTCTACTTTTACTCAAGTACAAGACCTGAGTACTTCTACTTTTACTCAAGTACAAGATCTGAGTACTTCTACTTTTACTCAAGTACAAGACCTGAGTACTTCTACTTTTACTCAAGTACAAGATCTGAGTACTTCTACTTTTACTCAAGTACAAGATCTGAGTACTTCTACTTTTACTCAAGTACAAGACCTGAGTACTTCTACTCAAGTACAAGATCTGAGTACTTCTACTTTTACTCAAGTACAAGATCTGAGTACTTCTACTTTTACTCAAGTACAAGATCTGAGTACTTCTACTTTTACTCAAGTACAAGATCTGAGTACTTCTACTTTTACTCAAGATCTGAGTACTTCTACTTTTACTCAAGTACAAGATCTGAGTACTTCTACTCAAGTGCAAGACCTGAGTACTTCTACTTTTACTGTGAATATGAATGAATGAATGAATATATAAATAAATGAATGAATATATAAATAAATGAATGAATATATAAATAAATGAATGAATATATAAATAAATGAATTAATATATAAATAAATGAATGAATATATAAATAAATGAATGAATATATAAATAAATGAATATATAAATATATATAAACCCTGAACTCAATGTGGAGAAATGAAACGTCTAATGTTAAAGTGGATTCCAGAAAGCAATATTTCTGTTCCTCTAAATCGGTATAATGTCTCCAGAGAGATGTGAGTACCAAGCAGAGCGTCAGACAGCTTGGTTGTCCGGTCAGAAAGGTGAACCCTAACCCAGGTCTGTTCAGCCCGATGTCTTAACGGTGTGTCCTGTCTGCCTCACTGTGGCTCCTGCAGGTGTGAATGAGTGACGCCTGTGCCGCCCTCAGCTCTCAGTGAAGTCCAGCTACGCTTCCTCTGCCACGATGACATAGAGCATGTCAAGCTGCTCTGTGGGGACTGGTTCCCGATCGAGTAAGGATTTATACCCTCCGCTCGCCTGGAAGGGCTGGAGTTTGAAGCCTTTAATCAGATCTCCCTCCAACATTTGTATATGCAAACGAACACGAGCGGTCCTCCTACGACACGTTACTATTTTATGAAGCCACTAAGATCCTTCATTTTCATACGTTCACCTGATAAGCGTTCTGTCATTTACCCATCGTTCATCAGAGATATGACGGTTTAGAATGTACTACTATTATATTCATTTGTTTAATAACTGCTCTCTTTACCTCTAGAAGTAGGAATCTTTTCTATTTATTCTCAAGTTCTAGGGTCAGTGGGTTCTTGCCTAAAACAAGTAGTCATTTATCTTAAAGCTGTTTCCCAGAAACCACACGAAACATTACGGAGATATAAAACCATGGTTTGCTGCGTTCTCTCCAGCTTTCTGAAGTGACATTTAGTTCATACGTCTCTCCGTCCTGGGAGAGGGGGGTCCTCCTCTGCCGCTCTCTGGGGTTTCTAACATGTTTTAATAGTGGGCTTTTCTTTGGAAGGCTGTCCACGCTGTAAATCCACCTGTTTTATAATTCCTATGTAATAGATCCCCAACAGAGTGCTCTCACTGTGCGGGGAAACACTGTTTAGCTACGGCTTTATTGGCCGTATTCATACCAAAATGAACAAAAGTACAATAAAAACCAATAATCTAAAGCACAAAACATCATCTTACTGCTGTCGGCGAATTAGGATTTTGACTAATTTCCTAGACTTATTTAGTCAAAGTCAACTTTATTGTCAATCTTTCAGTTTGTGTACAGACGGGAGGCCGGGCACACGCTTATTTATACAGCGCCTTTCAACACAAAGGCAACTCAAAAGTGCTTTTCACGAATGAAAGACATTAGAAAATGGCATTTAAAATCAGTCATTACAAAGCAAAGATAATAAAATAAACATTAAAAGAAAACGTACATGAATAAAAGTTCAGAGCAGTGTGAGATGTGAAGAGTTCAATTACAAGCAGCGGAGAAAGAAAAGTCTAAAAGTAGAGTCTCAGCGGACCGGCAGGTTTCTGGGAGTTTGTCCCCTCACCACATTCTCACATTCCTCTACCCCTAGTCTTCCTGTGAAATTAGAATAAATAATAACTGAACTTCTCCCATGTTTAGACATCGAAATTCCGTTTCCCACAATCCCTCATACAGGGCCACACATAGGAACCAGACGAAGGGCTGGGCCCCTCACTAGAGGTGAGGGTTATCGCCTCATAAGTGAAGTCAGTCAAATCGATTGAAATGTAGGTCAATTATTCTTTTTACTTGAATCTACTTCAAGAAAAATAAGCAGCCTCGATCGCAGCTCTCCAGAGGGTTTCATGCATCGTGTTACAGCTCATCCCTTGAAACAGAAGCCTCAGATTGATTATCATGAGAGGAAATATGAAGGGTGTATTTCAAGGTTGTTATGATAATAAGTTGTTGGGCTTTTTTCTTATCACTTAGATTTGCTAGAACATATTTTCAAATGTAATAGACTGAATTAATTGTAAAGTGGGATTATGAACACATGAACACTACGGAGTAATATATGTTTACAGATGTATTTAAGAAGTACAATATAAGACAAGATCAGGTTTCATGTGTGAGCCGTATTCCATTAACCTTTAAGAAATTAGCTGAGGGCCGATTCAAAGTGGGCCACGGCCGCATTTGGCCCCCGGGCCGTAGTTTGGACACCCTCTGCTAAGATAACTAAGATTTGTTGTCAACTTGAATTCACTGAATTTATTTAACACTGACATAACAACTACAATGAATAATGTGTCATATATGTTTACACATATAAATGTAAGAAGGTCAAGACCAGCAGAAGTCTCCGGTGTGGGCCATACTTCATTATACTTTTAGAATGTGCTGCGGGCCGTAGCTTGGACCCCCCTGCTCTAATGCCTCTGTCTGTTGGCCCTCAGGTACCCAGACTCATGGTACCAGGACATCACCTCCAACAAGAAGTTCTTCTCCCCTCGCGGCCACCTTCAGAGGAGGCATCGTGGGGGATGATAGTGGCCGAGATCAAAGGCCGGACCAAAGTGCACAAAGAGGTACATCGCTGCTTTTCATTTAGATAGATAAGACTTTATTTATCCAGAAGGAAATAGTTGTTACAGAAATACATAAACACAGCAGCGTGATAATCAAACTGTACACTGACAGAGCAGTAAAAAGAACAGTTAGATATCTACAGGAAACATCATTCATGTAAATATGACCTGTATTTAGTAGTGAAGAACCGTGGTGGCAGATACGTAACTACACGTTATTAATAATAATAATATTGCACATGTGTTTGTAATGATGGTAATGATATTTATATTGCACATAGTGTTGGTGTGGAATTTAACGCTGAGTAAGTAATTCCCACTTGTTGCCTTTTTTTAACTAAGAAATTGAGTTTAAACCGTTCATTTGACCATAAATGGGGAAAAATACAATTAAAACTAATAATAATAATTCCTTACATTTAATATAGCGCTTTTCCAGATGCTCAAAGCGCTTTACAAATACACATTACACACATGTCACGGTCACTGTGGATAATACCCACAGGAGCAAGTTCAGGTGAAGTGTTTTTGCCCAAGGACACAACGGCTTTACAGACGCAGCGGCGGCGGATTAAACAATTAAATCTACTGGAATGAAGCTGGCTTTAAATGTGTAACAGATTTAGGAGGTGAGCAATCAAGCCAGGCAGCCGCTAATAAAGTGGACCAGAATGTGTTTTTAGTGGGGTAATTAGCTGAGCCACATACGCCTGACTGAGCGTCCGTAGCAGGATTGAAGAGACAGGACGATCTCTTTGAAGTCCTGTCTTCTGATCGTGGGTTCTCTCTGTAACTCTGATATTCAGCAATGAGATGCTAGAAACACAGTTTATAAAAGAATGAAATGTAATCTTCATGATCGGCTGGTACGAGCCGTTTGCCTCTCTCACTCGAGGCCTTTGTTCTCGTAGCGCCCGATGTTGAGACGATTTCCATACGAAGGAGAATTAGCTTTTTATAAGGCGGCTCTCCAGATAAAGAGTTTCAAAAGTTCAACGTGTGTGTGTGTGTGTGTGTGTGTGTGTGTGTGTGTGTGTGTGTGTGTGTGTGTGTGTGTGTGTGTGTGTGTGTGTGTGTGATGTGTGTGTGTGTGTGTGTGTGTGTGTGTGTGTGTGTGTGTGTGTGTGTGTGTGTGGTGTGTGTGTGTGTGTGTGGTGTTGTGTGTGTGTGTGTGTGTGTGTGTGTGTGTGTGTTGTGTGTGTGTGTGTGTGTGTGTGTGTGTGTGTGTGTGTGTGTGTGTGTGTGTTAGGATGGAGATATCCTGGCCTCCAGCTTCCCGGTGGAAACACAGGTCGCCTACATCCTCAGCCTGGGAGTGGTCAAAGACTTCAGGAAACATGGCATAGGTACCGTGTACACACACACACACACACACAATGATTTGACAAACCACTACACTAACCCCAACAGCGCCACTGGAATAAGAGCTCACGACATTACCAACATGTGTCCCTGGAAGGGTAGAGTACCCCAAAGTGAAGCTCAGGGTTGTTTTGATGCTGGCTGTGCTGCTCTGTGATTGGTCCAGGCTCCCTGCTGCTGGACAGCTTGAAGGAGCACATCTCCACCACAGCGCAGGACCACTGTAAGGCCATCTATCTGCACGTGCTCACCACCAACACCACGGCCATCCACTTCTACGAGAACCGGGACTTCCGGCAGCACCACTACCTGCCGTACTACTACTCCATCAGAGGCGTGCTCAAAGACGGCTTCACGTACGTGCTCTACATCAACGGGGGGCACCCGCCCTGGACCATATTATATCCTTTCGTGGAAGCATTAGCAGTCACAGGACGGTGTATGTCTGAGACCTGTGATATATTGATGAAGAACAGTATAATAGGGGACCTTTTAAACACAATCAAATAAAAACATGCAATTTACAATACTGGAAATCTTAATCCTAAAACAAAACGGAACATTTTGAAACACAGGCCGTTTTAAGGGCTTTTTAAAGAGGCCCTATTCTGCTTCTCCTGTAGTGTGTTCTATATGTTTCTGTGCATGTAAATGGTCTTCAAACCCCTGAGTTCCCTCCATCTGTTAAACCCTAACTGCCGGATGCTAACCTGCATACGTTAGGCTATTTGCACAATTACCATAAATGGTGTTAATTAGCATTTTAGCCTACATGTTTGCAATTGTAAAAAAAGAATGGCTTGGCGATTTGGACGATATCTGAGTGGCTCTGGGGGTTATTGAAGATGCTCTATCCAAAGATGGCCTCTCTGTGGGCTCAGTTTGATTACATTTGGGTTTGGAGGATTTAGGGGATCGTTTGGATTGGACTGATTGAAAAGGATTGTCCACAGTAGAGGTAATAATGTTCATCTTGTTCTCTCTGTGTCCAATGGTGTCAACACTACTAGAGAGTACAGATATTGCACATGTTCTGGTTGAAACTGCCATTGATGTGTCAGAGATGGATTCAGCATCCTCCAATCAGTCCCAAAACTCAGACCTATGTATTTTAAAGCGATCACGCAGACGTATCAAGCAGTCAAACCGATCATAGACGTTGTGTTTCAACCTTAAATCTACGACAAATCTCCTCTGGCTGGACGAGAACTCACACTGTACATTTTACATTAATACTCATCTATTATTGAATATTCCATTCCTCACATACTTATGTACAGAGATGGGGTCGTTACTAAAAAAAAAAGTAATATATTACATAATTACTTTTATTTAAAAGTAATATATTACACTACTTCGTTACTCTCTACATAAAGTAACTCGTTACTTTACTCGCAGGGCCGGCCCGCCCCTCCCTGCAGGCAGATCACGCAGACTGCTAAAGTTTCAAATGTTCTCTTTAGTTCAGTTTCCATTGTCGCATCAGACTGATCCAGATCCTGAATGTTCTCCTATCTGACCGTGGCTGTCCTCTGTCTCCTGATATCTGTCTCTCTCTGCTCACGCTGTTGCGTCGGCGTGTTCTCCTGCGTGTTCGCCATGTGTTGCACTGGAACCAGACAACGCAAAGACTTCAGCCGAGCACGTACGAACTGCGCATGCGTGAGTGGCAATAACTCTCCTTACCAGCAGGCGGCGGTAGTGTGTGTTCGTCATTCAAAACAGGCAACAACCGGAAGACAGAGAAGAAGAACAGACTACGTGATATAAACAACAACAAATAGCTGTGCGTTAGCTTCACTTTAGCATGTGTTCTTTGCAGGTGCTTGTTGAGGTTTGATTATGACTGATTTTAGTAAGTAACGAAGTAACGCGTGTCGGGGCAATGTTAGTAACTGTAGTGTGATTACTGAATTATAAAAGTAGTGCGTTACACTACTCCGTTACCGACAAAGTAATATTATTACAGTAACGTTACTTTGTAATGCGTTACACCCAACTCTGCTTATGTATATATAATATCTTGCTTTAGTACATTTGTAAGTTTTACATTTTGGATTGTTTATTTCTAGTCTATTTGTAATGTTCCATGCCAATTGTGGCGGAAATGTGCCGAGACAAACCAGTAAATAATCATAAAATGGTGAGGAAACCTTTCCGTTATTCTGAAATGAAGATTCTTGGAGTAAGACGGTCTTTTAGGGAGTTTATTCGTCACAGAGGTTCAAGCAGTGAAGTACAAAAGCCAGAGGGTCTTCTGTCCACATTTTCACTCCAAGAGTAGAAGAGGAGGGGCTGAGACAAACAAAAGATAATCATACTGTATATAGGATTCTTTAAAACACGTCTGCTAGCAAATAGAGAAACATCATGTCCACAAGAGGACAAGACCACCAACCTTCAACACTGAATGGCTCGAACCCCATTCACCACTCAATTAGGATATTGCTGCTGCCTGTTGTGAGAAATAGCTTGTTAAAGAACAGATGGTGAACTTTAAATTCTCCCTTAGTTTGATACCATTTTCCATTACACGTCTTGTTTTGCTGCGGCAACGCAAAAAGTACTTCTTATCTATTGAGATGATTACATTTTGGAATGATTATTCCTACTCTCTTAATTTCTCCAATGTACAATGCCATGTGTTTTTAAGTCCTTGTCATCCTCCTTAACCTCTGTCCACGGACTACATCCAGCACCTGGGCTCGGCGCTGGCCGGCCTGAGCCCTGCTCCATCCCTCAGAGGCTCTTCAGGCACGCCCAGGCTCTGCTGCGCTCGCTGCTGCCCTGGTCCAACATCGCCTCCAAGACCGGCATCCAGTACTCCAGAACCATGTGACCAGCAAGGTGGGGGACGCGCTTTCATACAGGGGGGAGGGTATTGTGGCCTAGGTAGGGCTGCACTCATCTGAAGATCTTCCAACGATTAGTCGACTAATCGCTGCGCGTTTAGAATCAGAATCAAGTTTATTTCGTTTACAAGATATATTTACAACGTTTATGATATTCAAACTCAAAGGTTTTAATTGTCATATGAAATTCTTCTGACCTGATACATAAAACTAAAATGAAAAACACAGATAGAAAACTATTTTTAATATGAGTATAATGTGGGGTGCAGGGGCGGATCTAGCTGCCCCCCCACTGTAGAGCCTTGCCCCCCTAACTTTTGTGTCCCTGAAACTGTACTTGTAGAAACAAACCTACACTTTGTCCACAAGCTTCTCAGGCAACGAAACAAGCAGTTCATTAATTAAAAGTGAATCATTTCAAATATCATCTTAGGCCCGTTAAAATCGCAGCTACGGCCCTGCATCAAACTGCGGAGCGGCGTTCACAGACCGGCTCACACCGCTGCAGAGAGAGCGAGCTGTCCCAGCACCTGAGGGTGGATCAGCTTCCCCTGGGAGCATTTCCCCTTCCACCAGTTTTGTTTTTACTAAAGACGAGAGCTTGAAACTAAATATTAATAACGCGCTGCCGTTTGAATCGATAGCGTTTAACAGACGGTCGCTGTTTGGGGCGTTACGTTACAAAATGCTACGCAGACAACGCTAGCTGGGAGATCGATCACTTTGCTAAACTATGCGGTACGGTTAAATCCACGTAGACTACACATCACAGCAATGAGGCTGATCAATGACACCAGGATGCATCCTTTACCGTCAAACTGGGTCTGAACGCAGCTGCCTGTGAGCGCTTGATCAATGCTTTCTGATGCTATATTTATGAGATGCTGCTTATCAGCTGCGCGGCCCTAACGCGTAAAGTTAGAAAGCATTTGTACCAGAGCTTTTCACAAGTAGACTCTTGCAGAACAGAGTAGCTGGAGTGAGTCAACAACAACACAATAGACATATCTGAGAGAGATCAGACGAGAGGGAGGAGAGATGAAGAGACCAGGAGGGTCAAGAGCAGGAGGAAGAGGAGGAGGATGAAGAGAGCAGGAGGGTCAGAGCAGGAGGAAGAGGAGGAGATGAAGAGACCAGGAGGGTCAGAGCAGGAGGAAGAGGAGGGAGATTAAGAGAGCAGGAGGGTCAGAGCAGGAGGAAGGAGGAGAGAGATGAAGAGACCAGGAGGGTCAGAGCAGGAGGAAGAGGAGGAGATGAAGAGAGCAGGAGGGTCAGAGCAGGAGGAAGAGGAGGAGATGAAGAGACGCAGGAGGGGTCAGAGCAGGAGGAAGAGGAGGAGATGAAGAGACCAGGAGGGTCAGAGCAGGAGGAAGAGGAGGAGATGAAGAGACCAGGAGGGTCAGAGCAGGAGGAAGAGGAGGAGATGAAGAGACCAGGAGGGTCAGAGCAGGAGGAAGAGGAGGAGATGAAGAGACAGAGGGTCAGAGCAGGAGGAAGAGGAGGAGAGGAAGAGAGCAGGAGGGTCAGAGCAGGAGGAAGAGGAGGAGATGAAGAGAGCCAGGAGGGGCAGAGCAGGAGGAAGAGGAGGAGATGAAGAGACCAGGAGGGTCAGAGCAGGAGGAAGAGGAGGAGATGAAGAGACCAGGAGGGTCAGAGCAGGAGGAAGAGGAGGAGATGAAGAGACCAGGAGGGTCAGAGCAGGAGGAAGAGGAGGAGATGAAGAGAGCAGGAGGGTCAGAGCAGGAGGAAGAGGAGGAGATGAAGAGAGCAGGAGGGTCAGAGCAGGAGGAAGAGGAGGAGATGAAGAGACCAGGAGGGTCAGAGCAGGAGGGAGAGGGAGGAGATGAAGAGAGCAGGAGGGTCAGAGGCAGAGGAAGAGGAGGAGATGAAGAGAGCAGGAGGGTCAGAGCAGAGGAATGAGGAGGAGATGAAGAGACCAGGAGGGTCAGAGCAGGAGGAAGAGGATGAGTGAAGAGACCAGGAGGGTCCGCAGGCAGGAGGAAGAGGAGGAAATTAGAGACCAGGAGGGTCAGAGCAGGAGAAGAGGAGGAATGAAGAGACCAGGAGGGTCAGAGCAGGAGGAAGAGGAGGAGATGAAGACATGTATGTGAGGAAGAGGAGGTGTCAGAGAGAGGGCCAGAGGCAGGGGTCAGGAGGCAGAGGAGACTCCAGCTGGACCACATGGTGTGTTCTTATTCTCCTCACATGTTCCATCACAGCAGCTCAATCTAGCAGCTCTTAGTACGGACACATGTTGAGATGTGTTGCTGCAGCTCACCTTCAGCTCTCTGAGAGATGGCTGATGTCCTCTGTGTACTTCTTGTCGGCAACAGGCGGCCCGTCAGCCATAATGTTTGTCACGGAAAATAATTTTGAGAATAAAAATAAAATAATTTGTTGAGATTTCTTTTATCGGACGACAGTCACACATATAGGCTATACTGTCCGCATAGAGAATCTACCTACACCTGAAGAATGCTTATTGTACTTGTATCCATGTTGAGAGTGAATGACACACAGCACAGGCACAGTCTGGCAGCGGGTGCACCGACGCTGATAGTGGATCAATAAGTAGCTGGACAGCGCGTAGTGGAGCAAACAACAAATAGTGTGGTTTGAAAAAAATAACACCAGCTCACTAAATCATTCAAACGTAATGTTTACTTAGGATATAAAAACATTGACAACAAAATCGGAGAAGCCTCTTGATCATGGAGGGCGGTGCTTAAGCTGCCCCCCCCAGCTGGCAGCTTTGTTTTGAAAGAAAAGTTTTGGCTCATCGGACATTTATGAGAGAAAATCCCTAATGTCCGAGTGCAAGTGAATGCAGCACAAGACGCGAGCCTTGTAACCCCTCCTCCGGCCCCGGCGCGAGCGAGGAAATGTGATTGTCATTTGAACGGGACGGCGCAAAACGAGAAGCATTCGGTCTACAATGACAGAGAAGAGACTGTCAAGTTTGGCTGTACTCAGCGTTGATTAAAAACGCACTAAAAGCTTTGGATCTTAATCAGTTTGTGATCAGTGGCGGACTGCCCCCCCCCCCCCCCCCCCCCCCCCCACCCCCCCCGTTGACAGTTCACTAGCACCCCCCAAGCATTCGAGCGTGTCACATGTTTTAACAATCAATTACTTAAAGGTGACCTATCATGCAAAATGCACTATGTGTTCCCGCTAGTGTTGTCACGATACCAACATTTTGGTTTCGAGACCAAGTCAAGAATTGCGATTCCGATTCTTTTTCGATACTTTTCTAAAAAAAAGGGAAACAGTCTTAAATGTAATTATTGTGCTTTATTCCACACCAGAACCAGAACACAAACTTTTAAACAATGAGAACAATAAACAAAATAAATGACAAGAATTCGTATTAAATAATTTTTTTTATATTTTATTAACATGTAATAGTACAGTAATATAAATAATTATTGACTAAATGTATATTGCAGATGTTAGCCACATTGGTAAGTTAGCTAAAAAGATAGCCTTATTAGACCGTTATCATTGCCATTAATTGCCTCGTCAAACTACGAAAACGTTCGTTTGTCACAAAATAAATGACACTTGTTTGACTTAGATTTGAGGGCTTGAGCTTGATGTAATTATGTTATCTATCACATTCGCTAACCTGTCTGGATTCCGGTCGGCTGGTGCTTAGCCAAGTCTGATGTGTTGGCTCCCTTGGTTTGCAGAGATCTAAAACATGTCTCACAGACGGCCTCATGGTGTCCGTAGGCTTGCCCTCACTGTCAGAGATATCGCTCAAATACTTCCACATTTCGCTTCTGGCGTCTTTTTTGTCAACAAGCCGAGGCGCAGCGGCAGTTGCACTCCCACTTGCAGCCATGCTTCTCGTTTTCTCACGTGCTCTGGCAGCTAGCGCGTGGCCGCGTGCACGAGAGAGGGGAGGGACTTAGAGCCTGCTTGAGAGGGGAGGGACTTGAGTGTGCTTGAGAGGGGCGGGACTGCAGGCACGGCTGCAGTGCAGGAAGTGGAAGCAGAGCGCTGAACACACGGCTCTTATTAAAACGGCGCTTTCTCACCGGAGTACTTTTCCCCGTCATTCTTAAAGTACCGATACTAATGAAACGGAGGAATCGTACCGTTTTTAACGACAGGGTATCGCGGTACCTTTCAAGTATCGGTACACCGTGCAATACTAGTCCCCGGTGTTCCAGGGAACTCACCAAGTGTCAGAAAACACAACCCTCTCTCTTTTCCTCCGTACCCAAATCCCTTAAAAAGGGGCTGCAACGGATCTGATACAGACTGATCCAGATTTGAACACTTCTATGACGTCACAGAAGTAGTGCTACGGCTATTGGGCCAACTCCACCAATCAGGAGGAGACAGCCACGGACATTGCCGTTCGAAAGCGGAGACGCTGTAGCACATATGCCAGGCCTGTAGATGGTGCTGTTCTCACAGAATCAACCCGTGCAAAGACAGTGTGAAATTGAGCGAAATGAGGAATGGCTAATATGCATTATCTGTTTGGTATTTTGAAAAGTAAAAAGTATAAATATGCCTTATATAGGTATGGTGCTACACTATATTATTCAAATATAGCATGATAGGTCCACTTTAAATAAGCCTTTGATTATGTTCCTGCCCGCCATCTAGTGGCCCACGGCCAAACTTATTTGCCGACCCCTGGTGTACTGTTACTGTATTTACAGTAAACAGAGTTCTAGGGTATCATGAGTATTGAGCTGTTTTATACTATATGTTAGTTAGTTTGTCTGAACACCTTGTTTCTCTTGTGCATTAAGAACACTTGTGTTCGGCCATGACTTAACAATAAATATGCAATGTAATGTAATGTAAATAGGTTATACAGTATAACATACCACGTACTGTCGGCCCTCCCATGCCACTCTGGCATGACCTCTTGCCCCTCCTTTGCCACCCCATGTCAAATGTTCTAGAACCGCCACTGTGTGGGGTGATATGAGTATAATGTGGGGGTAATTTAGTATAATGTGGGGATAATTAGGGTTTAATTAAAACATGTATACCCTAAGTGGGCAATGTATCTTTAAAAGTTTAAAAAGAGTCACATTTTGTGGGAAAAAGCAATGAAATCATCTTCTGAAATATGTACATGTTGTCGCCCAGTAAAGGGTTTATTGATGTCTAAATCTCTCTTCTTGTGTTTCACAGGAGTGCACCTCATCAGTCTTCCCCTGAACAGGAGTGCACCTCATCAGTCTTCCCCTGAACACGCCAAGATGTACAAGCACACTCACATCCTCCATGATACTAGGTTATTATTCCAGAATCAAGATTGAAAACACGTTTGGGTGATTTAACGTTGACAGACGGTGTGATCGGGAACTCTTTGAAACACTCTAATATCCCGTATACTCCTCTATCCCTAAACTAAAGTTACTGTGTACCCAGGATACACACACACACGCGCACACACACACACACACACACACACACACTGGGAGAGACTCTCATCCTGTCCACCACTGTCACAGAGACTATGTATACTGTTTGTATATTATATATACTAAGATAATATATATATAAAGTTCTGTCTGTTCTATGCTGTCGGTAGTTCAAACTTCCCGTGTCCTTTTAGTCCCGAGTCAATTCCACTTTGTAAAATAGAGACTCGAACCCAGCGTGTGGATCTAGCTATGCTAACATGCTAGTAGGCTAGAGTAAAGCTAATGATACGCAGGGAACATCTTAGTAGAAATTGGATTCTTCTCGTTAAAAAAACAACCCGTTATCGTCCGATTAGCTCTGGAAGTCTTACGGGAAAACACGATCAACACTCAAAGTCCTTCTACATGCTTTCTAAATGTTCCCCATGTGTAAATCAAACCAGAATGTGCTAGAGGGGGGGTGATCTTCATTTGTAGAGGTTTTAAATCTGTCTGTCGGTTGCTGCTAATGTAAAAGAAATGTTTGTTTGTCCGGATTTTAAATTAAAAGGCAGAGATTAGATTTCCACCTGGGCCCTTAGAAGAGATTAGAAAGCGCTCACACACACACCTTGCGTGCCAGTGTGCGCGCAGGTGTGTGTGTGTGTGTGTGGGATACAAACAGGTAACGATTCCCCAACATGTGGACTTTGTAGTTTCTTAATTGTATCGCTTTCTGTTGCACCCTACGAGGCGAAATGCATTTTATACAGGACTGAGCACTGAAGAAGGTAAACTGTGTGCATCCATTGATTGTTAGAGTTCGTGACTCAAAAGTAAATTCAGACTTTGTGTATGCAATAAAGGTGTTTTATCTGATTGATTGAAAGGTGTCCGACCCGGCTGTCTGATTATTTATATCATTATAACCTTGTGATTGTGATTGTCTTCCTCCGCGTTCTTGTTTTCACTCACGATGTGACAAAGAGAGACTTTCCCGACATGTGATATTGCTCGTTCCTTAACTAAATTGGACTTGTGAAATGGTCGAGACGGTCAAAAGCAAGGCAGCAGATTCTAGAAGTACAGGTTCCTTTTAAAATTGCTCTGTATTCTAGAAAAATAGAGTATGAATCAAATGTTTTCAGTAAAATAAATGCAATGTAAAATAAAGTGTAAATTGGGAGGCAGGAGGACGAGACGAGAGATAGGGAAGTACTCTATACTTCAACAACTTTGAGTTACTTGGCCCTTAGGATTCATATTATCAGCTAAAGCAGAATATAAATGAATTATTTTTATCAAACCGCTATTTTAATTCAGCTGCAGGGACGATGTGTTTTACCAGCATCATATAATAGAACACACATGTGCCTCTTTAAATGCAGTGTTTTAGAAACATAACACTGATATCAGGGCCGTTTCTTCCTATAGGCGGACTGTGCGGATGCATAGGCCCCCCCGGCCACTAGGGGGCGCCCTAGCTTAAAGTTCAGGGTCAGCCTTAATATATTTGGGGAGAATTAAAATTAGCCGTCTTTATTTGTAGACAGCCGAGCCCCCTCCTGTGTTCGGTGAAGCATTATGTGCTTAACAGTCAAATGTAGGATATAAACAGGGCTGCACATAACTGGTGCGCATGCGCACCTCCGCCAAAAAAAGAGCACCGTGTCATTTGAAAAAAGGCGCATTTGCGTACCAACATTGAGAGAGAGAGAAGAGAGAGAAGGGAGATGTTTTAGATGTTCGCCTAGGGCGCCAGATCTGTGGAGGCGCTGCGCTGGCAGTTCTGGGAGGGAAAAAAACATTTTTGACCGTTGGGGCTCATCCTAATTTTCGGCCTTGATGTAACAATATTCATAATTAAGTAAATGTAACACCCTTTTCATCCCGGTTACACGTTTCATTTGCCCTGTACGATGGGCGCTGTAAGTGATGAAAATGGGGGATGTTGGCTTATCTGGCGCCCGCAGCTCACAGACAAAATGCGAGTGAGCGTGGGAGCGAGAGAAGGGCGCACCGCCCGGTACCGGCGCTGTTGATATTAGAATCTGGTGCTACCGTGCTAGCTGCTTTAATGGATGTAAGAAGAAGATGTTTCTACAATGATGTGGAGGGAGAGTCCTCTCCAGTCAGACTGAGAGGTTGATAACTACAGCTCAGTGAGGTAAGGACTCTGAGTGTTTAGATTAGTTAACTTAGTCTAAGTTCAAACGGTTTGGTCACAATTCATGTAAACGCAAGGCACTCCTTTTTAATTATTGGGATAAACAGGTTTGAAATCATTCCAATGCATACTACTATAGGACAGTAACCACAAATATCCTTTAAAACTGGAGAGATAAAAAAAAATGCATAAATAAATGTTACGGTAAAATAAGATATGAATGAACAACATAAATAAAATAAGTTACATTAATTTGTTATTGGCTATGGTAGGTTATTGGTTATGTTCACATACTTATTTGATTACATGTCTACGATGACAACAGAGACTTTCGACCCAAACCCAGCTGTTGACTTGTGGATGAAAGCAGCTAATCACAGACTCAACCAGAGAGAAATAAGTAGACCTACATCATCAGCTACCATGTCTGACAGAGAGGAAGACAGTGAGGAGAACAGTCAGGAGGGGAGTGATGACAGCTTGTAGGATTACTGGTCATGCTAATGTTGTCTTGTGTTCACCTCTGTGTGTTCTGTGTTCACCTCTGTGTGTTCTGTGCCGTGTGTCTGGCAAATAAAGTCAAGACCCCCTCAAAAGTTACGGTTTATTTCATTTTAAGGATGAGCACCAAGCAACATCTCCAGGTGCTCCTTTGAGAACCAGGG
Organism: Gymnodraco acuticeps; assembly: GCF_902827175.1. Classification (NCBI taxonomy): domain Eukaryota; kingdom Metazoa; phylum Chordata; class Actinopteri; order Perciformes; family Bathydraconidae; genus Gymnodraco; species Gymnodraco acuticeps. The sequence goes on along the minus strand of NW_022990591.1, from coordinate 13,912 downwards.
CAAAAAAGTTATGTGCACCCCTGGACATAAACACGACTAAAGTGCAATGATAGCAAAGCTGAGGCTTGTGTTTTTGGGGTAATAAAGTCCAAATCATCGTTGGGCTGTGAGCCAATGAGTGACGTCTGAGGAAGGTGACAAATGTAAATTATACATTGTTGAGAAAATGCTGCATCTCTTGCATTTGTTGACGTCGAGGAGCCTTATTGTTTACCTTTTTAATATACTTTTTTGTAAGTTTCAATTGCTTGGTTTTCGTGAACTCAGCCTGTTTTCCTCTTAAAGTGTAACAGACTGATGCATCTCATTCTCCGCAGATCCTCTTAAAGGCTTCCCCCCATTGTAGTTACCAACTTCAAACAGCTAGAAACGGCCCTGACTGATATACTCACTAAACCTGAGAAGTGTAATAAAGTAAAGCTTTAAGTAATAAACTCTCCAGCTTCATGTGACCGCAGGATTTAGAAATGCAGTTCTGTCTCCCTCTGCTGGAAGCGAACCGCCTCCTCTACATATCGCTTGTAGTACTATGTGCATATTTTTCTTTAACTTTTGTTTATTTAAAAGATTACATTTTATTTCATTTAATTATACACACACATTTATTCTATTTTATTTTAACATGTTATTGCAATTTCTTTTAATAATTTTACTTTAACTTCTAACTTTTATATTAATATTTGTATTATTTTTTATTTAATAATTGTATTGCAGTTATTTTATATAAATTGTTATTGTTATTATATTATTATTTTTTATTAATATGATTATATTTATTTTCTTTAACTTGTGTTTGTATAACAGTTTGTATTTTATTTCATGGTTAAGGTTATAGATTTACATAAAACATTTATTCTATTTTATTTTAACATTTTATTGCAATTGCTTTTTTTAATCATTTCATTATTACTTTAACTTCTAACTACTACATTAATATTTATATATATATATTTGTATTATTTAAACATTTTATTGCAATTCTTAATCAATGTATCCTTATTATTATTATTAATAATATTAATGTTATTATGATTAGAAGTCCCCATTAGTGCCCCTGCGTGTTTTCCTCATTATTTACGGTAGTGTTTTGAGCTCGCGCAGCAGCGTGCGTTACGGTCACGCGCTCCCAGGTGACGCCCCTCGGGCTCAGAGAGAGAGAGAGAAAGTGCTGTTCACTGCTGGACCCTGAACACAACCTCAGACACTGAACGCAACATCAGACCCGTCATTAATTAACGCCGTGGGAACAAACTAACCGTATTCAACTTAATCTTTACTTAAAGTTAATTATTTATCTCATTTGGACGAGTTTCCTGCGGCTCGAGGACACCTGGAAACAAGGTGAGCGATGCACACACAACGGACGTCAACGCAACAAGTATATATTATTTACCTAAGCTAAAGAGATGTTTTATTTTAAATTAGCTGTCAACTTCCAGATAAGGCACTGCAAGTAGAGCATGTGGGTTATATAGCATTATTTTTGGAGGTAAAATTTGAATGTGTGTTTGCAGGTTTCTCTGTTAAACTTGTCAGTTGCGTTGAAGTGCTCAACATATGGGAGCGAACGTTACATCATATGCGCACAAACCCGCTGACATTAGGGTCACGGAGACGAAATGAAACACAAATAAAAGGTGAGGTATCAAATAGAATATCTGTTGAAATACACAGTGAGTTTTAATGTACTATTTCCTCTTTATTATGGGATGTTTCCTGGTGGTCATTCCCTTTAGAAGAGGGAAGAATACAAGCAAGGACACAACAAAGAGAGAGAGAGAGAGAGAGAGAGAGAGAGAGAGAGAGAGAGAGAGAGAGAGAGAGAGAGAGTGTGTGTGTGTGTGTGTGTGTGGTCTAGCATTACTATACTTGTGGGGACCTAAATCTGTTTACAGAGTCACGTGTGGGGACTCGCCTCTCTTATGGGGACAAATTGGAGGTCCCCATAAGGGAATCATTAATTTTAGGGTGAAGACTTGGTTAGGGTTAGGGTTAGGGTAAGGGTTAGGGTTAGGCATGTGTTGGTTAAGGTTAAGGTTAGGATAAGTCTCCAGGAAATGCATGTAAGTCAATGTAATGTCCCCTGAAGTGATGTATACATGGTATGTGTGTGTGTGTGTGTGTGTGTGTGTGTGTGTGTGTGTGTTAGTTGTGGGTGTGCGGGGGGTGTGTCATCCAATTACCTCTTAACGGCGACAGAGTTTCAGACAGGAAGTGGTTTTCCCTCCTAACTGCACACAGATGAGCTTTACACGGCAGTTACACCGTTTAAATGCATGTCGACCTGCAGCGTGTTCAGTAAATACTTTCTGTCTCTGCCGTCTGACGCTCGGTTTGATTCTCATATTTCTGGAGTAATTATACCGTTTTTGAGGAACAGACATATTTTTAACACTTTAACATTTTACAGGGAAAATCTGCATTTTGGTTTGAGGGCAGCGCCTCTGTTACCCGGTGCAGAAATAAACCTTGAATAGTATTGGCAGTTTAACATGAAATCAATGGGTTTGTCTTCCAGCTGTGAGCAGAGTCCCCATGTCCCTTGGGCAATGCATTGTGGGAAAATAATGTGCTTCAGCAGCCGCTCAGAAATCTGTTTTGTCTTCTTTATGTTTTCTGTTAAGTAAGGCAAGGCAAGTTTATTTAAATATAGCACCTTTCAACACAAAGCAATTCAAAGTGCTTTACAAACATGAAAGACATTAAGAAATAGTGCAGAGGAAACGCATTAAAATGGCATTCAAACATAATTTAATAGCAAAGTTCATATCAGCAACAATAGACGGTCAGAGTCGACACACATTATAGAGCGGAGCAGTGATGACGTATTCTTGTTGTTCTTGTTCCCTGGTCTCAGAGCCAACGGGATTTCTCCAGAGGATTTTGGAAAATAGCTCGAAAAAAGATCTGTGGAAAAGGAAGCTGTTTGATGAATGCACGTTTTGTTCAGGATAATCTCCACATGTCTACTTTCATAATGTTCTAATCATAAATCTAACGTCCAGAAGCTAAATGCTAACGTGATGCTATAAAGGAGCTACAGGCGAGTCCAGCAGCACGACTTCAACGTCACGCCGACTTCAGATCCAGATTCTAACACACAGATTCTAGATGGAACGAGTTGAAGCGTTTGTTTGAACAGTCTGCAGGAGGCAGGGACTTGCTTTCAAGCAGAACAGAAACTAACTTAGAGGAGTGTTTACGTGTTCGGCGTAATGACGTACAACGACCTCCACGACTTCTGTAGTCCTATTCAGCCACTTGGTAACAACCATCGTTTTTCAGACACGTCCACTCTTCAGAAATCACCAGTGGGGTCACTGCTGATGATTTAATGTCCTAGAACAAAACGTGATCCATCTCTTCAGTGAGTCTCAACCACAGACCTTAGTTCAGATACTTTCCAAAAACTAGTTCAAAAAACCTGTTGACGAGGAAACCGGAACATGCTGACTCACTTCCTGGTTTTAGGACTTGTTGCTGAACCACTCTAAAGACTCGCAGTGGTTCTCAAATGGGGGTACGCGGACCCCTAGGGGTACGTTGGAGTACTGCAGGGGGTACGTGAGATTTATTTTATGTTAATGAAAAAACCATCATTAATGCGTTTAAACAAACTGCTAATAGTAGAGGAACTACTTTCTTCAAAGTTTACAGAAACTCTGGATAATAACATGGAACAATAAACGGCTCTCTTTCCCTCTCCCTCTCCTGACAGCCCGTCAGTCTCGTGCAGCTCGCTGAACCTGTAATGAGTGACCCGACAGTAAAGAATACATATATGTATAACTAGTTTAGCTAGTTCCAGAGTAGATGAACTAGCTAAGTGTGTTAGGTCTAACTCTTAGTGTATTTTGCTCAACGGTGCGTCACAGCGGGGAGCTGTGATCATACGAAGATCCTCAGTGAAGCTCAAGCCCATGTTTCACTACATTAAGTACAACTTATTAAAAAGATCAGTTCAATGCAACTAATGTCGTCTCTGAGTTATTGCTTGATGTTAAAATTGGTTTGCCATGAATTTAGTGATGGATTGGAAACATTTGAAATGTAGCATTGAAGTGTTTCTCATGTTGTTGTTTTAATAAATCAGACTCTGTTGGTGCAGCGCTGCGCTGTTCCTCTTTAGAGGCTTTTCGTCCCTAACAAATGGTTTTTGCGCTGATCAGGGGGAACTTTTCTGAATCTTTTTTTCAAAGGGGTTCATGATTGAAAAAAGTTTGAGAACCACTGCTCTAGAGTGGCGAAGTCCCTCCCTTTCCTCCATGGGACCTTATTTCTGAAAAATCATGCATTGAAGTCAATGGAGAGAAAAAGATTATCTTTCGATCCCGTTTGAATTGTGCCACGAATTACACACATGATGTTTGTCAATTTAAAAGATAATTTTTCAAGTCAAAAATACAAATATGTCGTAAAACTGTGAAATAACACTTTTGTTTGTGTGAAAGCGCTCAATGAACTACATCTCCCGTCTCGCACCACACACCCAGACGGCCGTCACGTTGAACATTTCACTTCTTTCTTTCAGAATGAAGCGGAAAGTATTAAAAGAGGTGAAAATCACTCCAAGTCTGGGCACGTTGAGAGCTGTACACACACACAAGGGGAGTTAGTCGGTTCCGTCAGAGCCAGCATGCGGGACCGGGACTCTGGGATTTGTAGTCTTTCTAGTTGCGTATTTTTCATAGTCTTATATTTCAACAGTTTTACGACAAGCTTTGACTTTTTTAACGTGGAAATTATTTTGAAACATATCATCATATGTGTAATTCGTGGCACAATTCAAACGGGATCGAAAGATAATCTTTCTCTCTCCATTGACTTCAATACATACTTTTTCAGGAATAAGGTCCCATGGAGGAAAGGGAGGGACTTCACCGCTCTATGGACAGCAGTTCAGTAAAGTCATCAAAAAAGCTTGCACAGTATTTGGGTGGTCTTTAGATATTTAGGAGCATTTCAGAATATTCAAAAGAGGCAAAGTTCCCATAAGATGTCTTCCTGCATTGAAGGGAATCATTGAACATAGCAACTCGCCCTCCTTTCTTATGCATTCTTTCCTGACTCATAAAACCAAACTTTGGTTGATTCTCTGTTATTCCCTTCAATCCAAGTCATGTGATTTAAATCGGATGTTAGCGTCCTGCATGCCGTTTAATTCAGCCTTTATGACACTGTAACACTTCAGGTGAGAAACTTGGCATCATCACACACACACACACACACATCATAACACGGCTAACACACACACACACACCATCACACACACATCATAACACGGCTAACAGACACACACCTTCTGCAGAGTCCAAGTATCTTTCATCATAAATGCCTGGGGTTAGCTGTTACTCCACTCTAAAGCCTCGCCATGTTTTTATGGCCTTTTTACAGCCGTCAGGTCCTTGTGGATCTCGTTGTGAAGGTCTTGGTGTTGTTGTGTAATATGACCTGCTTTAAAACCCCCCGAGAGAGAGAGAGAGAGAGAGAGAGAGAGAGAGAGAGAGAGAGAGAGAGAGAGAGAGAGAGAGAGAGAGAGAATAACGTGATCTGTCTCTTAAATGTGTCTCAACCACAGACCTGATTTCGAGCTATTTTTGCATTGCATTTTTGACGAAGGAACCGGAAGGAGTTTACTTCCGGGTTTTAGGATGCGTCACTGCGGTTCTCTATTGAGGGGTGGAAGTCGATGTTTTTTGTTTATGGTTGTTAGCCTGATATAAGGTCTGTGGTTAACACAAAGTGAAGAGATGTTAACGTCAGTATATACCCCACTGGTCAATTCCAAAATGGATGTTGCTAACGAGTGTCTAAATGGGACGACAAAACTTAATCATGGCCAACATTAGCCACCTTTAGCTTAGCGGTGGTGACGTGAAGTCATGTGACCGTGCTGTAGTTCCTTTATAGCCCAACATTAGCCTCCTTTAGCTTAGCGGTGGTGACGTGAAGTCATGTGACCGTGCTGTAGTTCCTTTATAGCGCAACATTAGACACCTTTAGCTTAGCAGTGGTGACGTGAAGTCATGTGACCGTGCTGTAGTTCCTTTATAGCCCAACATTAGCCTCCTTTAGCTTAGCGGTGGTGACGTGAAGTCATGTGACCGTGCTGTAGTTCCTTTATAGCCCAACATAAATAGGGACAATGTTTTCTAAGGTTTCTGCGCTCCTAAGTCTATGAATGAGGGTGAATCATTCATTTGAAAGGATGATGTATTCATATAAGTGTGTTCAGGGAAGAGTAGACCAGTCAACACTTTGTCTTTGATCAAAATATTCTTTGCCTCATCTTTTGTAATTAACCTAAGAGTTAATGAATATTTAATCCCTTTCAAACGGGCTAAATAATTGCTGTTTTAAGAGAAAAGTTCTCCAGTTCTCTTTCTGATTCAAACCAGCTGAAATACAAGATGTCTGTGCAGGGCCGCCCCTGCCAACTTGGGGCCCCAAGCGACATTGTGAGATGAGCCCCCCCCCCCCCCCCCAACCGACAGGAGTGAACAATTTTTTGGAAACAAAGTACTTTGCAAATATAATTCCTGTTTATTATTATTATTATTATCAACACAGTTACTTTTGTATACAGTGAGGTAAATGGTAAATGTGCATGTATGTCGTTCAGTATGCGTTTACAGGTACGTCTGCATTTCCTGCCAAATACTAGCCTCAAAAAGATTAGAATATAATTAATGCAAATAAACTACTTCTACTACTAATAATAATCATAATCAATTCAATGATATAAATATATTATTTTATCATAATATAGTTGTAATATAGTCAAGACAAAACATGCTTATGACATGCTCAAAAACTGATATTTCTTAAATCTGTATTCTAGTTCCCTCTGTCAGCAATACATCAACAACTACACACACATTGCTATCAGTACTTCTCTGTGTTGTGGTTGACATGATGATGACTGTTAGGAGTTAAGGGGAGAGGCTGAGCGTCACCATGATGATGACTGTTAGGAGTTAAGGGGAGAGGCTGAGCGTCACCATGATGATGACTGTTAGGAGTTAAGGGGAGAGGCTGAGCATCACCATGATGATGACTGTTAGGAGTTAAGGAGAGAGGCTGAGCGTCACCATGATGATGACTGTTAGGAGTTAAGGGGAGAGGCTGAGCGTCACCATGATGATGACTGTTAGGAGTTAAGGGGAGAGGCTGAGCGTCACCATGACGATGACTGTTAGGAGTTAAGGGGAGAGGCTGAGCGTCACCATGATGATGACTGTTAGGAGTTAAGGGGAGAGGCTGAGCGTCACCATGATGATGACTGTTAGGAGTTAAGGGGAGAGGCTGAGCGTCACCATGATGATGACTGTTAGGAGTTAAGGGGAGAGGCTGAGCGTCACCATGATGATGACTGTTAGGAGTTAAGGGGAGAGGCTGAGCATCACCATGATGATGACTGCTAGGAGTTAAGGGGAGAGGCTGAGCATCACCATGATGATGACTGTTAGGAGTTAAGGGGAGAGGCTGAGCATCACCATGATGATGACTGCTAGGAGTTAAGGGGAGAGGCTGAGCGTCACCATGATGATGACTGTTAGGAGTTAAGGGGAGAGGCTGAGCGTCACCATGATGATGACTGTTAGGAGTTAAGGGGAGAGGCTGAGCGTCACCATGATGATGACTGTTAGGAGTTAAGGGGAGAGGCTGAGCGTCACCATGATGATGACTGTTAGGAGTTAAGGGGAGAGGCTGAGCGTCACCATGATGATGACTGTTAGGAGTTAAGGGGAGAGGCTGAGCGTCACCATGATGATGACTGTTAGGAGTTAAGGGGAGAGGCTGAGCGTCACCATGATAATGACTGTTAGGAGTTAAGGGGAGAGGCTGAGCGTCACCATGATGATGACTGTTAGGAGTTAAGGGGAGAGGCTGAGCGTCACCATGACGATGACTGTTAGGAGTTAAGGGGAGAGGCTGAGCGTCACCATGATGATGACTGTTAGGAGTTAAGGGGAGAGGCTGAGCGTCACCATGATGATGACTGTTAGGAGTTAAGGGGAGAGGCTGAGCATCACCATGATGATGACTGCTAGGAGTTAAGGGGAGAGGCTGAGCATCACCATGATGATGACTGTTAGGAGTTAAGGGGAGAGGCTGAGCGTCACCATGATGATGACTGTTAGGAGTTAAGGGGAGAGGCTGAGCATCACCATGATGATGACTGCTAGGAGTTAAGGGGAGAGGCTGAGCGTCACCATGATGATGACTGCTAGGAGTTAAGGGGAGAGGCTGAGCGTCACCATGAAATGTGCAAATTGACATAAAAATGAATAAAAGGGGAAAAAATGCTCCATGTTTTTTAGGCTGTAAACTTTAACTGTTATGTAAGCCAACTAGACAGACAGTGTGTCTCTCTTCCTCCTGTACATTAGCAGATAAAAGGCATCACATACTTGAATGAATGTTAAATAAAGAATGCTGGAAATAACTGCATCTCCATTAGCCTGTATGCTCTGCAGAGACTGCCTTCTTCATGTCGTGAATTGCAGCTGGTGTTTTAATATGGCAATTGGCAATTTGACTTCAAATGTACAACATTCACAAGTTGTATATTTGACTCATACAATAACCCACCTTCGAGTGATGCTCTAGTTTCTTCATGTTTTTTTTCCCCTCTTGCTTGCCCCGGACTGAAACTGTCTTTTCACCGACATCTCTTCACCTGCACTATTGCAACGGTGTCGGGTTACACACGTGCTCCCCTTGTCATCTCTCACTCTCGCGGGGGGTGCGCGGAGAACTGAGCGGAGAACTGAGCGGAGAACTGCGCACAGCAGCTGAGGCCCTCTGGGCGGGGCCCCCTGCGCAAGGCGGGGCCCCATGCAGCCTGCGTGATTGGCCTGTAGGAAGGGGCGGCCCTGTGTCTGTGTCATTTAACCTTTCACCTTTAACCTTTCACCTTAAATTCCTGCTTCACTGGATTTCCAAATGTCCAAACAACGCTCCCTGTTGCCTTCCCCCTCAGTGGGGGATTGTGAAACTCCTAATGATTTGTAAACTATGACATTTGCTATATTCCTTCACTTTGTTTTGAAAACGAAATTCTCAATTCCTTTCTTGCTTGATCATTGGGTATTAGAGCGTCTTGTTTTGTCCAAAAAAGGGAAAAATATGTTATAATGAGCCAAAAATAAATAAATGTCTCATGATGTTGAAACAGGAAAGAGGTCATGGTATTTTAGCCGCTTGATTGATGGAAAATAGTCACCATCCCAATATCTTGTCCATTAATAGACTAGATCTGTCAGAGAGAGAGAAGCCCTTTACTGTGTGTGCGTGTGTGTGCGCGTGTGTGTGCGTGCGTGTGTGTGCGTGTGTGTGTGTACAACATTTGCATGTGTTTGACCTGTTTGCCTGAAGGGGAATTCCTCTCCTCCCAGTGAAATATGAGTGGACTGGATTGGCTGCTAAATGTTTCTCCACAACTCTTAAACTCTTTCCTTTGTCTTTGTGCAAAGCGAGGATTTGCTGCTTTCTTTTTTATATCTCTGAAACATTCATATTTACAAAGTTTCGGACAAAACAAGACTTCTGTTAGAGGTCATATTAGATTCTGGGAAGTCCTTTATTGACATGATTTTTTCCCCCCTTATAGCCTAACGTTAGCTTTTTACCTGAACAAAAAGTGGTGTTGTATTTTGTGTATATATATACAGAGATTATTTACTGCAATAACACAAAACCAATGGAAAACTTCCATTGGATTTTTGTATTGAGGGAACCAGGGAGACGCTGCCTTCAGGGTCCTACACGGAAATACGACATAATTGCACCACTCTGTTGGTGACTAATGTCAGCCTCCAGGGAATAATAACTCTCAGTGGAAGAGGGTCGATGACACACACATCACCTGTGTGTGTGTGTGTGTGTGTGTGTGTGTGTGTGTTTGTGTGTCCAGCCTTATGATTAGGTGCATGTTTGAAATACTGGAGATGTTTCATTGACGCACATTGGCGGGTGAGTCATCAAATTATAGGATCAGGAGCATCTTTTTCTGTCTCACACACTTGTCACATTTGGTCAACACACACACACAAACACACATACACACACACAGGGCTCAGTGTAATAGTCTGTGGTTGAAGTGTTCTTCCTTAAGTGCAAAGTAACCAAAAGGTGTCAGATAAAGGGAGTAGAAGTATTACGCATAACGAGTACTTGTACTTTTTGGTACTTTAAGTATATTTTGATGCCAATACTATTATACTTTTACATAAATTAGATTTGAATGCAGGACTTTTAGTTGTAACAGAGTATTTTTACAATTCAGTATCTCTACTTTTACTTAAGTATAAGACCTCAGTACTTATTCAGCTCTCTTTCCTTCATGTCATCTCGTCCTCGTTGACATTTCAGTTTTGCTTTTCTTCAGGGAGGAACTGAGTGACCGTGTAAGAAAATAAAAAAGCCTGCAGAGGAAATGAGAGGAATTGGGATGTAAGAGTTTCAGTTCCTCACTCTGTCATCCTACTGCTCCCTCAATCTTTAGCACACTTTAATCTGTCATCTGTCACTTCCAACATTAGCCTCCTTTAGCTTAGCGGTGGTGACGTGAAGTCATGTGACCGTGCTGTAGTTCCTTTATAGCCCAACATTAGCCGCCTTTAGCTTAGCGGTGGTGACGTGAAGTCATGTGACCGTGCTGTAGTTCCTTTATAGCCCAACATTAGCCTCCTTTAGCTTAGCGGTGGTGACGTGAAGTCATGTGACCGTGCTGTAGTTCCTTTATAGCCCAACATTAGCCTCCTTTAGCTTAGCGGTGGTGACGTGAAGTCATGTGACCGTGCTGTAGTTCCTTTTTAGCCCAACATTAGCCGCCTTTAGCTTAGCGGTGGTGACGTGAAGTCATGTGACCGTGCTGTAGTTCCTTTATAGCCCAACATTAGCCTCCTTTAGCTTAGCGGTGGTGACGTGAAGTCATGTGACCGTGCTGTAGTTCCTTTATAGCCCAACATTAGCCTCCTTTAGCTTAGCGGTGGTGACGTGAAGTCATGTGACCGTGCTGTAGTTCCTTTATAGCCCAACATTAGCCGCCTTTAGCTTAGCGGTGGTGAGGTGAAGTCATGTGACCGTGCTGTAGTTCCTTTATAGCCCAACATTAGCCGCCTTTAGCTTAGCGGTGGTGACGTGAAGTCATGTGACCGTGCTGTAGTTCCTTTATAACCCAACATTAGCCACCTTTAGCTTAGCGGTGGTGACGTGAAGTCATGTGACCGTGCTGTAGTTCCTTTATAGCCCAACATTAGCCACCTTTAGCTTAGCGGTGGTGACGTGAAGTCATGTGACCGTGCTGTAGTTCCTTTATAGCCCAACATTAGCCGCCTTTAGCTTAGCGGTGGTGACGTGAAGTCATGTGACCGTGCTGTAGTTCCTTTATAGCCCAACATTAGCGTCCTTTAGCTTAGCGGTGGTGACGTGAAGTCATGTGACCGTGCTGTAGTTCCTTTATAGCCCAACATTAGCCTCCTTTAGCTTAGCGGTGGTGACGTGAAGTCATGTGACCGTGCTGTAGTTCCTTTATAGCCCAACATTAGCCGCCTTTAGCTTAGCGGTGGTGACGTGAAGTCATGTGACCGTGCTGTAGTTCCTTTATAGCCCAACATTAGCGTCCTTTAGCTTAGCGGTGGTGACGTGAAGTCATGTGACCGTGCTGTAGTTCCTTTATAGCCCAACATTAGCCTCCTTTAGCTTAGCGGTGGTGACGTGAAGTCATGTGACCGTGCTGTAGTTCCTTTATAGCCCAACATTAGCCGCCTTTAGCTTAGCGGTGGTGACGTGAAGTCATGTGACCGTGCTGTAGTTCCTTTATAGCCCAACATTAGCCGCCTTTAGCTTAGCGGTGGTGAGGTGAAGTCATGTGACCGTGCTGTAGTTCCTTTATAGCCCAACATTAGGTTTTTACTTCAGAACTCATAGTGGTGTTAATATGATGAGATTATCCTGCTGAACTAAACGTGTAAATATCATAAACGTTTTATTGACACAGAGATTATTTTCTGACATAATCCAAAATCACATGGAGAAATCCAGTTGGCTTTTTGTGGAGCGAACCAGGGTATTTTATCTTTCTTATCTTAACATAGATGCTTGTGAAAATGAATGATAAATTATAGGTCACTTATAACTGTTTCCTGCAGCAGAACATCAGGGTTCAGGACAGAACTTGCAGTACTTTTACTGGAACATAAATGTGCAACACGTACTGATACAGAAATGTCAAGGACCATCTCTTTACAAATGTTTCTCTTTTGAATACAGATAGAGATGAAATGATCCTGCAGAAAGTGCCAGAATGAAACTGTTAAACACTGAATGCATCGAGTGTTTGATCCTCCCTGTGAAGAGACTCCAGCACACAGATGGATCAACTGATAGATGTTAGTAACCCTATTTGGAAACACCTGACTCTGATGATGCTAACTCACACAAATAGAAATGAAACAGTGAATAAAAGTGTTATTAATCTTCTCAGACCTCTGAAGCTCTTACATTGATCTTTTCCCATTTCCTACTCTTAGACGCAGAGAAATAATGTGGCTCAAGGTCACACAGTTTGTGTGTGTGTGTGTGTGTGTGTGTGTGTGTGTGTGTGTGGTATGTGCTGTATCAGCAGGGTCTTTGAGTTGTTTGGTGATTGGAGAGCTTTATCGTGGAAAATTCCACTGGACACCAGTACAGGCCTGTGGGTGTGTGTGTGTGTGTGTGTGTGTGTGTGTGTGTGTGTGTGTGGCATTTATTTGTAGTCATGCCAAAGTAAACAGCTGATTACACCAAAACTCTTTTTAAAGATAAGGTTTTAATTATTTCATCTATCTGATTTTGATCATTAAACTAATTTATATATATATTTGTAATTAAAAGAAAGAAGTAACATGCATTATTGTTTGCTTTACTATAAACCTAAAACAAATAACTAATGTTTTTTGTGGATGTTTAACTCAGGGAAGTTTGATTAGTAAAAATAAAAGTACATGTATTCAAACAGATGTGCACTTATACCTAAAAACACACATGTTTACTGTCCTGCAATATCGAAAGCTGTTTCCAATTGAAGTTACCCTCAGAATAATCAGTTTAAAGGACATTGTAATCCCATAAATCTCACGTAGCTCAGGCTGGAGGTTTCAGAACGCTTTGCAGAGACAGACTTTATTTAATTTAACTTATATTTTCCCCTGGAGGAAAATCATCAGACAGCAGCTCGTACGTCAACAGAGAGGCTGTGGGTTGAGTTTCCTAAACACATTAGTGTGTGTGTGTGTGTGTGTGTGTGTGTGTGTGTGTGTGTGTGTGTGTGTGTGTGTGTGTGTGTGTGGCTTAGCATTACTATCCTTGTGGGGACCTAAATCTGTTTACACAGTCACGTGTGGGGACCCGCCTCCCTTATGGGGACATAATGGAGGCGAATCATTAATTTTAGGGTGAAGACTTGGTTAGGGTAAGGGTAAGGGTTAGGCATGTGTTGGTTATGGTTAAGGTTAGGATAAGTCTCCAGGAAATGCATGTAAGTCAATGTAATGTCCCCTGAAGTGATGTATACATGGTATGTGTGTGTGTGTGTGTGTGTGTGTCTTTCACCCTCTCTCCTGCTCTTTTACCTCTTCCTGTTTAACACCTATGATGACTCAGCGTTTCTCAGGCCGTCCTGAATGTTTATTCAAATGTTTTTTTACACTTTTCCTCTGCAAGCTGCTGCCTTCAAACCCTGTCCCTTTGCTGCTACTGTGTGTAATGTCTCCTTGAATGTGAGTTCTGGTTGATGTCTTGATTTGATGTCCGGTCTCTCTCTAATGTGGAGGATTCTAGCAGCTTAGTTTCCTGTTGATTCATTACGCCGTCCTATCATGAGGGAGGTTCTTTCCCTCCTTATTTTGAATCATTTTAGCCTCTA